>NC_058404.1:91377762-91418354 GCF_002201575.2 Neomonachus schauinslandi
TTTATTTATTTATTTATTTATTTATTTATTTATTTATTTATTTATTTATTTATTTATTTATTGAGCCCCAGGTAAGGCCCTGGGCTCAGCAGGGAGTCAGGCTTAAAGATTCTTTCTCACCGCCCCTCCCACCACTCATGCATGCTCTCTCTCTCTCTCAAATATATAAATCTTAAAAAATATTATTAGACTTTGGTATTTTACATAATTTATGGCTGATCAAACGTTAGGGATCTGGCACACAAGAAGCTGTCTCACAAGAGAGGAATTTATCATCAAAATGTTAAGGTATAAAGACATAGAGGAATTTCATAATATTCAACACTACTTTTTAAAAAGATAAAAGAGAAAGGAATATTTATAGTTTGATAATGGTTACATCCCCCAAATATTCAGGAAAATCCCACCTAATGGATAAGCAATAGACATATTCACTTTAATATCAGGAAAATATGTGGATATTTTGTTTTACTACTCTTGTTTCAAATACTTGCCAATGCTCTAAAGTAATAGAAAAAATAATTGGAAGAAAATAGATGAATCTTCCATTATTCGAAGATGATCTGATCATCTCTGTGAAAAATGTAACAAAATCAACATGTTTTTAAGTAGTTGAGAGATTATGGTAACATTTGGTCATATGTAACAGAAATTTTTCTGCACCAGCAAAAAGCAATTAGAAAATGCAGTAAGACCTGCTAGAGTATGATAAATAGGGTACAAAACATAAATCACATATAATTCAGTATTGCATTATTACTGGTTAATAAAATGCTCTGACCAATCTGAGCAGGCGGGATTCTGCAGCCTGATCCTAGATGGCTTGTAACATCAACAGTAAACATCAGTTTGGGAGTCACCCTACTCGATATAACATTTATATATCTGTAAACAGACAGACAAAAGGGCAGTTGTCTGCTCTGTCTTCATCCTGATGAAGATGACTCTTGGTGCTGTGGTATTCAGTGTCTTCCAAAAAAGAACAGCAATTGAAGGACTATCTACCTGGATGTTACTTATACATTAATCTAAATTCAGGATTAGTTTAGAAAAGAATGGAAGAAAAGTCATGACTCAGGGACACACTGTACCTCCCTGGAGTTGCCTAAACGAACATTTCTCGAAGGGCAGTTCCATCTCTTCCATGTCCCCTTGCTCCTATAAACAGTAATGACTATTGTTATTTTTATCTCACTCCTGTTTTGAATAGGGATTGATAGGAGTTCAAGGAAAACCAATAACCTAATGTCTTAGATCTCAATTAGGTACATAACAATGGACTTTTACTGTGTTATAGAATATAATATTCATTTATAATTCAAAATAGTAATAAAGGTTCTAATATCTTAAGAAATAACTGAACAAGAAATTTTCAACACCGTCAGAAAAATTTTATAACCCTTGAAATATAAACATTCCATAGTATTCTATTAAAATTATCTAAATAAGTAGAAAATACCTAACATAGTAATGGATTAAATGGTTGATACCTGCTTCTCAAACTAAACTAGTAACTAAATGCAACCCCACTCAAATTTTTAGTTTGAAAAATAAAGATCGTTAACTAATGTATATTTGAAAAAAGGAAATGCATGATGGGGGCTTACCCTACTAGATATTAGCACACAGCAAGAAGCCACAGAGTATAAAGTAATAGTTCAGAATGGAAAAATAAGAGATAACCTATGTTCATATGGTAACCAATATTAGATAAAGGGGTCATCGAAATCAATGAAGTAAGGATACAGGTTCCATATATGATCTTGGGAGAACTGGATCACTATTTGGAGAAAAAATAAAACCAGATTTTTAACTTACACTAAATAAAACAATGGACTCCAAAAGGAGGACAAAACGTTGAGAATATTAATAATAGTTAAGTAGTTGTGGGAAGTACTTCTGAAACAGGAGCCATGTACCACAAATAGTTAAGAAAGTTGTTGATTTCTTTATATTACATTAAAACCGCCTTTGCACGAAAGATAAGCAGAGACAATTTACCAGCGAGATAATTGTCTGGGAGAATATACTTGTGAAATGATCAATTAGGACATGATATCTAATATACGCAGATGATTCCTACAAATCAAGGAACAGAAAAAGAAAAATACACTAAGGATACGCACATGCAATACCAGACCTGGATATACATCCCAAAGAAAGATTACTTAGGTTCATGAGAGGAAACATAAAAATGTTTATCCCAATTCCCTTTATAGTGGTAAAGAATTGTGGCAACGCAGTGTCCACCAAGAGCGATATAGCTAATAAAATGTAAATACTATGCTGCAGGAAGCAAAATCTCAGTGTAGCTCTATCTATGTGTGTCCTTGTGTCTTTAAAGAAAAATAATTTGAGTACAATGCAAGTACCAAGATAAGTAACAGGAACAAGTAAGAAACAGAAAGGGATGTGTTTTGGCCACATTGCGCTAATAGGACGGATCCCATCCAACATTTGGTTGCAGTGTCAAAACTGATGATGGCATCCTCATTAGGCTTTCCGAGGAGAATAGAGTGACTGCCAAACTGATCGAAAAGATGGCTTAAGTGAGTGGGAAAGGAGACCAGCTGGAATTTTTAATTTTTTAATGGTTAAGATGCAGGCTGGCATAAGTGTTGCCATGCATGGGAAGGGACTTCATAATTTAAACTTCCCAGCTGGGTCAAAGGAGAGAGCATCCATGCTTTCTTAGCAGCTTATTTAGCTGTGGGGCAAAGGAAAGGGGGATGGTTGAAGCTTTAAAGCTGTATCAGTAAACATCAAAAATGAACTCAGACTCTTTATTATAAGATCTGTACCAGAATAGCATTTATAGATCTCTAAACAGACAGACACACACACACACACACACACACACACACACACACACACACACCACACCCCAAAATGTATTTCCCAAGCGTTGGTACACATTCAAAACCTTCCAGTTCACTAGAGTTGAAGCCTATACAAGAAGAGGGGAAGTGACCTAGTAATCTCAAAAATGTCTGTTGATTATGGAATAGAAAAACAGATTATCGGGGCGCCTGGGTGGCTCAGTTGGTTGAGCGGCTGCCTTCGGCTCGGGTCGTGGTCCTGGAGTCCCGGGATCGCGTCCCACATCAGGCTCCCTGCTCAGCGGGGAGTCTGCTTCTCCCTCTGACCCTCCTCCCTCTCATGCTCTCTGTCTCTCATTGTCTCTCTCGCAAATAAATAAAATCTTAAAAAAAAAAAATTTAAAAAAAGAAAAACAGATTATCACAATAAAAATAGCAACCACTGATTAAGGATATGCCATATTTTAAAAGCATTATATACATTATCTTACGAACCTACCTTTTAAATAATTCAAAGGAAACTGAGTCTATGAGAGTTTATACCAAAGATATTTTACTAGAACTTGGAAAATTATCTCTGCCCATTGCAGGATCTCTGTTTCTAGTGACTCAATTATGACAGACATACTATGTCTTTCCCTTAGAGAATGTTTTACAAGCCGTGACACATTCGTATCCCTATCTCTTTATTTGAATGTTCATAACCTGTCACCAAAAAATGGTACCTTTTGTAGCAAACCTGAAGATGTGCCTAAGAAGTGCTAGAAGTGGTGATTATAATATAGGAAGAAACCTTGTTTAATAAAAGTATGTATCCAGAAGTAGCCATTATTTTTTCCTTTGGCTATGCTATCCTTTGTGAAATAGAGTAGGAATCTAGCTGAAACTTTCAATACGTAGTGAAATTTTTATATGTTATGTCTTGCTTCTACAAGTAGATCTTGACTATAAAAAATTTAAGAAAAAATAACATTTGCAAAGTGAACAACTGTGACATTCACTTCTTTGTCTTATCTAGAAAATGTTGCTTGATTTTTTTCTAATTTTTGGCACTTGTCAAATTGTATTGTATTGAATTGTAAAATATACCCTAATATCTGCATGTCTTCATTCCTCAGTTACTACAGGTCTTTGATCAAATATCATCTTCTAAAGGAGGTCTTAACCAATCACCATATTTAAAATAATACCAATCTTAATCTGGTACACCCTAAACCCTTCTCCTTGCTTTTTCCCTCTCCTTAGTACTTATCACCATTCAGTTCATCACATATTTACTTAAATGCTTACTTTCAGTCTCTGCTACTAAAATGTGAGCTCCGATATTTTTTTCTGCTTTCAAATATATCTTCAGTGATAAAAAGAACAAGATTAGCCTCACTGAATGAGTCATTTTGTTACCAGTGACCAGACATTGATATCTATGATGTTGTTGTTCTAATTTTCTTATCATATTGAAATAAACATTTTGTTAAGTAATTGACCTGTGGAGAAGATATATTTTAAGATTCATCTCTGTTCATATTTTAAAAGATGAAAATAATTTGCAGGAATTTATATATTTTCATAAACCAATTAGCAATCTTATAACTTTGGATTTTAAAAACACACTAATATTTTATAAATTGAATTTCTGTCAGGAAATTCCATGGGTTCAATCCTCATGTGTGTTTAGTTTTCTCTATATATTTATTACAATTTCATAACTTTTTTTCTATTTGAATACACTTTATTCTCCATTTGGGTTATCTTTAGAAGCGAAGGTTATTTTCCCCTTTCTTCTTAAAGAAAATACAGCAGAAACTGTCATCTATAGCTTTCACCCTAGCATCATTGGAATTTTTCCATCACAGTTTGTCTCATTATCCAACTTCCACTCTCTTCCTTATGTCCACTCACCTCAAGAAAGGCTAACTACTTCCTTTAACAAAGGGGCTTGGGCGCCTGGGTGGCTCAGTTGGTTAAGCGACTGCCTTCAGCTCAGGTCATGATCCTGGAGTCCCTGGATCGAGTCCCGCATCGGGCTTCCTGCTCGGCAGGGAGTCTGCTTCTCCCTCTGACCCTCCCCTCTCTCATGTGCTCTCTCTCATTCTCTCTCTCTCTCAAATAAATAAATAAAATCTTTAAAAAAAAAAAAAAAAAAAAAAAAAACAAACAAAGGGGCTTGTTTCTTCTTGGGTAGAAACCAGCCTTAGAATCTATAAAGTATAGTTCCTGCCAGTGGCTGGTTTAGGCATTAAATTCTTGTGGTCAATATTTATTGGGGGCAGGGAATTACTTCTAGGATTTTTTTTTCTTTTTTTGCTCTTAACAAGTGCATGAGGGAGAAATGGCCTCTTTTATGCCTCTGGACACTTGCATGTGGATGCGAGAAGGGAAATTGCTGGTGCCATTAAATGATGAGAATGAGATCTTGCCCGAGGACAAAGCAAACATGGGAAGCAAAGCAGAACTAGAGGAAAGGCAGAGAAGTGGACTTGGAGCCTTGGTCATAACATGTTTGGAGCCACCTTATTTTTGAAACTTTATGATATTTGATACATTTACAGTTGCTTAACTGAGTAGAGTTAATGCTTGCTACCTGCATCAAAAAACATTCTAAATAAAATAAAGCTGAAAGTATATCAGTGACAAAATACATGTTAATACTAAAATGGATGTTTTAATTTGGTAATGTCAAGTATTAGTGAAGGCAAGAGGAAAACGATACTCTCTGACTTTTCTCGTTGAACTATAGATTAGTATAGCCATTTTGGAAGGCAATTTATGTGTAGAAATAAAAATTTTAAATGCACTCAGTCCCAGCAAATCCATTCCTCATTATCGGCCCTAAAGAAACTATCATGTATATATACAGAAGACATATACAAAGCTATTTATTCCATCTTTATTTTAATAAGGAGAAGTGGAAATCACCAAGACTTTTATTATTCAGGGAATGGGAAGTATTTTAAAAAGCTGTGTAATTTTGTTTGTTTGTTTGTTTTCTGGCCCTCTTTACCCTAGCTCACCCAAATCTCTATCTCATTCAAAAGAGTTAAAAATAATGGAAGCAGCAAACATAAAGGTAATAACAGTTTCTGAAATGCAAGAGGAAGATTATCTATGAAGAAGAGAGTTTTTGAGAGGAAAAAAAGCCCAAACTCTTTGTTTTCTCTCTCCTTAGTGAGTTAAGGGTTTTGAGAACCCAGATTAGAGCTGTCCTGTGGTGTGGAGAATAAACTCGTTCCACGTGGGTCACCTACGTCAGTCACTTCAAGGCACTATTGGTGTTAGGATTTGTGCCAAGTAAAGGACTAGCTGCTCTTTTCCAGGATAATAAAAAATTGAGAAGAAGGCAAAATGAGAGAGGTAGAAAAGTCAAATGGTGAAAACGCTAATAACAATACTTTTCTCCCAGCACTTTGGCCTAAAGAGGAAGAGAAAGTGAGGAACGGGGGGGTTGGTGAGAATTCTCCACCGGTACACTCTCTACCCCTCATTTATCGAAAATGTCATCACGTTTGAATCCTGTACCTAAGTGACTGCATTCAGTTGCCTCTGCAGAAGAGTCTGTGAGAGAGAAAGCCTTAGGGTCTGCTCCTTCTGTCACCTGCAGTCTGTTTGCATTGTGAACATTAAATTGAGAGGAAATGGACCTGTCAGGGTACTGCTAGAGCTGCAAAAGATGAACCTACAAAAGAGAGAGGCCCTGGATCTCTGACCAATAGCCTGGACGAACAAACACTCAGAGGTTGCAGTGAGGAGGGAACATAGAAGTCAGAGTGTTAATAGGCTCTAACACGAGAAGAAAGAAAAAAAAAAAAAATATATATATATATATATGTATGAAAAGTGATCTCTTTCTTAGATTTCATTTATGGGTGTCTCTAAGGCTAAAAACACCCAAAGAGAAAAGCAGCACTGCTCTAGAGACCAAAGGAGGCACAGAAATTTATGCCCAGAGACCCTAATTCTTCCTTATCCTCTTGAGTTCACTTGAGCCACACTCTTCCTCAAGCTCCTCACTTCCCTGTTACAGTTCATACGTATGTCAGGATCCACAAAATGGAGGCTGTCCCAGTGGCCCAGACCACACCACAAATCTCAACCTAAGTCAGCCTGCACTGACGGGAAGGGCCTCACTGTCAGGGAAACCCAACACCAACCACAATCCTCCAACTTAGCTTTAGCTAGCTTGTAGTAGAAAATAGGACTTGCTGGCCTCATCGGGAAATCTTTGACATTCTAGCCAATCACGTCCTGTTTATGCATTGCTTCTTCTCACATTCTATGAAGCTTGCTCTTGCCCCAAATCTCTCAGGCAGTTTGCTCTACTGCGTGTGAGGCACTTTATTCTCTGAATCTATGGACTGATTCCTCTTGAGTAAAGGACTGAACAAACGTTTTATAAATTGGTTTAGTTTTGTCACTTGATACCCCAAATCTGTTTTTCAAGAGCTAGTCAAGAAGTGGGAAGGACATCTGAACAACTAATTTTATAAAACCGAAATGAACTCTGTTTAAGAGACATTTTTGAATTTTTGTCTAGGACCAATGTTTAATGGAATTGAGCAATTTGAGAATCAGAAAGGCATATCACATTTAGTCTGCACATCAAAGAAGTGTTGTGAGTTAAGAATTTTGGAGGAATATTAAAAGAGACAAATCTGTATGTACAAAGAAATAGTCCCAAAATATATTATTAAGTGAAAAATTAGCAGAATGATTGAAGCAGTATGATGCCTTTTACATGGAGAAATACCACCGCCCCTCCAACACACATATATAATGTAAATGCTTAGCAAAAATGCTGGAATGAAGTAGCCATCTGGGTAAGAGTGGATATTCTTTGAGAGAAAGAGAGAGAAACAAAGTCAAATGAGATTTAGCATTGGTTGATATGTTTTAATTTATTAGGAGGAAAATATAGTTAATTATATAATATTTTTTAAAAAAATATTTTTAAGAAACATAAATGAAATCTCAATAATACAAAAAATTGAGTCATTTCAGAGATTTGGAGTGTATGATGACATACTTCTATATGGAATGAATTAGCTACACATTTACTCCAAATTTTGTTAAGACAAATGTAATCAAGTATTTCCTGTTACATGCATTTAATTTTGAGAAATAAATACATGATTTTTGTTTGTTCTATTTTAATTTGGGCAATTGTGAGCATTGAGAGGAAAACTTTAGGTGCCAGTATCAGTACCTGATGCATTTAGCTACTGTTTAGCTTATAGATGTCCCCAAAGTAATTTTAATAATGGCAGATTGACTGATATTCATGTCCCAGTAAGTGTTTGTTAAAAACAATGAATAGCATTATCTCAGTTAATCTTCACATACATCAAAAACTTACTACATAGTCATATTTATCCCCATTTACGGATGAGGAAACTGAGACATAAAGAGTTTGAAATTAGCTCAACCAAGAGAGTATACATTGAAACAAAGTGTAGATTAAACTTGGGTATTCTATTTCATAGTCTATGTCATTGATTTCTAAGATAAAGACCTACCTAGAGTTCCAACGACTGGATTACTGAAAAGTGTCTTTGACTCAGTTCATTTTCTTATGCCTCATTTTCTTATAATCTGTACCTATTTTACATTACAAGCTTCCAGAAAGGGAGGGTTCTTCCTAATGGCCCAGCAGTTCTCTTTGCCACCTTATTTCTTGTATACCTGCCTTGTGTCTGTCCAGCTGTGACGAGATTTTGGGAAATCCCTGAGGCTTTACTATTCTGGATATAGAATTCTGTTTATAGTATAGTTAGCTAGCTAGACATATTATCAAAAATCTCTGAGCTTGTCTTCTTCAATTGTTAAAATACAATAAACCCTATAGGGTTCCTATGCAGTTGTTTTATACAGAATACTTACTCTTCTCTTATGCTCCTGTTGTGGTCTCTTTGCAATTTCTATAAGATGTCTTCCTATTACAGACAATCCCCTTTCAAAGGAGCTTTTTAACCTAACTTGAATGTATTAATAGCATTTAAACACAAGTTTTACAGAATGTAATTTCCCTGTCATCAAAGAGTATGCTGTCCTTTTCACTAACTTGCAAATTTTCTTTTTAAACAATATAAACTGCACAAATACAATGTATTAAATAAATGAAAAGGCCAAGATATCACAGAAAATAGAGAAACCATTAACATATAGATTAACCCCATCAAAGGGTGATATTTGATGGGATATTCAATGTGAATTATATATCATAAACTAAAAGAGCAGAAGCTTTACTTTTGGAAAGCCTCTAATTCAGCAGTCCGCCTTACTTTCTGACATGAAAAAATTAATATGAATGCAATGTGCATGAATGCCAATTACTAGGATAAAAGAAAAGCTCATGGCAATTAAGAGATTACAGTCCTTTGAAAGATGTAATTAAACGGCAGAAAGTTTCATTTCAGTAATTTCTAAACCAAAAATGTATGGGTTTATTTTTCTTTTTATCGTTCCAGTAAAATAAATCTATAAGATAATAACCCCAGTAAGTTTTATAGCTCAGTAACTGTATTAAATCAAATACATATTTTACATCATTTATTTTATCAGTGCAACTAGTCATTGTAAATTTTGCCTTTTATTAACAGATAGAATCATAAATAACTTCTTTCATTCCCAACACCTTTTTATTGTTCTTTTTAAAGAGTACTTATAATGTTAGAGTATGAATAAACTACAAAATATATGTAAAAATAAACACAAATTTTTAACAAATTTTATATAGACATTTAATACTTAGCCAGCCTCTAAAGAGATTGCTTAAATAATTAGCTTTAAATTAAATTCCTTTGAAGTCACTGAATTCTTTTTTACTGGGGTTCTAAAATTTCACATACATCCTGTCTCACCCATTGTCTCGTACTTCAGATTCTGTCAGATATAAGCAAGGTAAAAGAAATGAAATGACTTAGTCTCAAGTAACAGTTAATTCGTTTTAGAGCAAGAACTGGCGGCTCCATCCCACAGCTTCCACTCTGGTGGTCATTTAAACCTGATAAATCAAAGGAGAGAAAGGAACTATGAAATACAAGAAAATAGGAATACGTTGGCTTAAAATATGTGGCTGAAAGGATACTTCTTTAATCTTGTTATGTCATAGGGCAAAGAATTTCTAACAAGGGACTGATCAATTTCTCTGATTCTCATAAGTATAGGAGGAAAGGAGTTTGAATTGAGATTTTTTTATTTAACCAACTGTCCTCAGGAGTTCGTATCATCAAACTTCCAAGATCCTTTTCATCTCACTAAACAATGTAATTTTTTTTAAACTTTGATAAATAAAAGGAGGAATAAATCACCCCTCCCCCCATTTGCTCTGCATGTTAATAACTGTAAGTATTTTATTTGAACTTTTATTTACTAATGAAAGTTTGGTTGCTCATATAGAAAATAAAAATGACAAAAGGGTATAATAAGGGAGAGAGCATAAACAATCGTGAAAAGGAAAATGAGGGACAAAGGGAAGAACTTATTCATAAACTAGGAGAATGATGCTCTGATATTATGTCAGTTTCTGTGAGCTCCATTACTTATTTTAGAAATTTGAATTATATAAATTTAAATGAAAGGTCAAGGACAAAATTTATAAAATGTAAATTAAAATTCAAAGAATTTTTTTCTAATAACATTATAATGTATTGTATTATTATATATAACGTCAGAATTTGCTTAATTATGTCTCATGTTTTAGCCATTTTTATTAGTTTATCATTTCAATTTGTAATTATTTTTTGGTTAAAAAAAATCCCCGTAATCCCAACCACATTTGGAGCAGCATAACCTAATCTGAGTATGTGTGTTAAGTAGTGGTATATAATTTGATTGTAAATAATACTGTAAAACAAACATTAAATATTTACTCAAGCTGGTTAGCTGGATTTGTCAGTGAGATAAGTCATCTGTGGTTAGTATAACTCATTGAGATAATATGTGGCAGCCCCCAATTTTCCGAGGTTGACCCACTTTGGAAATGTTTCAGGAAAAGTGCTTCTTAGTGGTCTTGATTCTGTGAATTCTTCACTGACGTGTAAGAAAAATTTCTTTCCTAGAAATTGTCTCTGGAACTCAGATTAAAAAAACAATAGTAATAGTAGGTCAATGACTTTGCTCTTTTAAAGATGACTTGCATTGACTTAAATCAGGTTTTTGAAAATGTCTTATGATATTCCTCTTCCATTTCTTTATCATTCCCAATTTACAGAGATGTTGGGAGACTGTTGAATCATTCACACGCTCGTCACTCTAGAGTCATCCACTCTTATTCTTCTCCTACTTCATCTTTCTGTGTTGGTATGTACAATGTACATGTGTGTATTAATATTAATAATATTAAATTCGGGTCTTTTCTGTTTCTTTGGAGACAATAGGATTTTCTTCATAGATCTATTATACTAATTACATTAATATATTTATTAATATTGAACCATAAGTGAATTAAATTTCTGGAATAAATCCCAGATTTATGGTCATCTATATCATTTTTAATAGGCTAATATTTACCTAGAAGTTTTGCATTTACATTTATCAATGAAGACAGTCTGTAGTTTACTTTTATGTTGTTTTTATCAGATTTAGGTATAATCATTTACCTGCTTAAATAAAATAAATTAAGCTTTCCTTTTTTTTCTTTTTTCTCTTCCATAGAAATTTGTCTGTTTAAACCATTTCTATTTTTAAACATCTAAACATTAACTCTCAAAATTGTTGCCAGTTTTTGCTAATGATATTTTTCCAAGACATCATCAAGATTTTAAGTTAATTTGCAAAGTTATGTGAAAGACTAATAAGATATTGATATACTCTGTTTAAATGGTTTTCCTTCTTTTCATTTTTTATTCTGTAAATATTTGTAATTTGTTATTTTTTTGCTGTTACATATTAGGTAGTGGTTTGCCTATTAGGTTGATTTTTTTCAGAGGCTATCTTATGTGCACATATGTATATGTATATGTGCATATATATATTTAGCTACTGCTTTTTTTTCTTGCTATATTAATTCCTGCTTTTATCGGTATCATCTCTCTCATTTTGTTTCAGTTTACTAAGTTTTTCCTACTTATTCTTTTGAGATTATTTACCTATTTATTTTCCTTGTCTTGTTTTTATTGATATGTGTTTATACAGATAACACAATGGTGTGGATTTTCTGCTACTCACTGCTTCAGTTTTAACTTAAGGATTTTGATACCAAGTGTTTTAATAATTAATTTTAATATAAACACTATTAGTTGGGGTTGTATTTCTCTTTCACCAATTTCTCTTTCAGAATTTTTAAATCTCCATGTAGAATGACATTTTGTTCTTTTGATGTAACTTTAACTTCTAGTTTTTTGTATTGTGATCAGAAAATACTATTTGTAATGTATCTGTATTTTAGAACTTGAAGTCTTTTTTCTTACTTATTACATGTTCAATTTTCTAGAATGCTCTATGTGAGCTTCAGAAGTATATTCTCTATTATCACCTTGAAAACTTTGCTATATAACCATTTAATTTGAGTTGTAATATTCTTACCTATTTTTGGCCTACTTGATCTGTTTTTGACTCAGTGATATGTTAAAGGCTCCTAATATTTATGTATTTCAGCCTTTTATTCTTCCATTTCTTGCAGTTTCTGCTTTAACTAGTTGCTTTTTGTATTATTGGAAATGTAGGTATTCAAAATTACTTTGTATTCATTTTGACTTGAAGCCTTTCCTATTTTAGTGTCTCTTGTATTTGTTACGTGTAACTCTTTATCACAAATTTTACCTTGTGCTTTCTAATATACATTTGCCCATTTTTTTTAAGATTTTATTTATTTATTTGACAGAGAGAGACACAGTAAGAGAGGGAACACAAGCAGGGGGAGTGGTAGAGGGAGAAGTAGGCTTCCCGCAGAGCAGGGACCCCAATGTGGGCCTCCATCCCAGGACCCTGGGATCATGACCTGAGCCAAAGACAGATGCTTAAAGACTGAGCCACCCAGGCGTCCCACTCATGCTTTATTTTTTTAAACTTTCTTAATCATCCTATTTTCACTCCTTTTGTGCCTTTTATACTAAATACCCAATGGCCTTCCCCCCCTCCCCCCCCAGAGGTCTCTACTAGTTTTGGGAGCTTTAATTTTTTTTTTTCCAACTATGATGTTCAACTAGTCAATGGGGTTATTTTATTTTTCCTCCTTTGCTGTTCTCTCCTCTCTAATCTTTTTTTCATTTTGTTAGAACATATAACTTTTAATATATAGAACATATAACATTTAATATAACATTTTGTCTGCTATCTTCTTACTTTGAGTCTTAGATCTATGTTTAAATATATCTACAGCTCACCAATCATTCTTTTACCACATCTTTCTAATAATTCCTTTGTGGCTGTAGGCTATCTCTTCTTTATCAGGAAGACCTCAGGAGTACAGAAGTCCCTACATTTTTTTTTTCATGTTTAAACAGTTTTTTCTATTGCCTTGATATAAATGCCTGACTTGCATTTTCTTTCCTTGAGCTTCTTGAAAATGTTGCTCACCTTACCCTTCCTTCTTTATTGGTTTTAAGGATTCTGGTTACAGCCAAATTCTCTTTCAGGTAGGTGACTTTTGGATGGAAAGTTCAGAGAATTTTTTGCCCTTAATATTAAAGTCTATTAATTTACTTGGGTATGCCTAGAAATTGATGACTGTGAATCAATTCACGCAGCTGCATATGGTTAGTGTCAATATATAGATTCAGGTTTTCTTTTCTTTGGGGGAAATTTTCTTGGATTATAGTCTTAATGATTGATTCTGTTTCGTTTATTTATCTTATTCTTCATACGTTTTAATTATATCAGTGTTGGTCTCCTGGGTCTGTCTTTTACCTCCACCACACTTCTTCTGATCATCATTTTGTCTATTTTTATTTTATTTTATTTTCACTTTTGATTTTGATTTCTGTTTGTCACTGCATGCTGGTCAATGTTCACTTTATTGTACTTTATTATATATTAATAATGCACTTTGTTTTATTAAAATTATTCTCCTCTGGGCGCCTGGGTGGCTCAGTTGGTTAAGCAACTGCCTTTGGCTCAGGTCTTGATCCTGGAGTCCCTGGATCGAGTCCCGCGTCGGGCTTCCTGCTCGGCAGGGAGCCTGCTTCTCCCTCTGACCCTCCCCCCTCTCATGTGCTCTCTGTCTCTCTCATTCTCTATGTCTCAAATAAATAAATAAAATCTTAAAAAAAAATTATTCTCCTCTGAGTCTCTAAAATTTAATCATTTCTCCAAATGATTTTTACTTGTATTTTTATAGAACTCCATCCCCCCCTCATTTGACAGCTTCCTGATTTTGTCATTTTTGATCTTTTGTGCTTAATTTCAGATGCAATTTATTTGCACTTATTTCTACAGATACTTCTTTGAAAATACGTTTCAAAACATTTTGTTATACTTTTGCTTCCCTTCATGTTTACTTTGTGTGTGTGTTTTGGGGGACAGATTTTTACCACAGAAATTTATTGGGTTTTTTAAAGATTTTATTTATTTATTTGACACAAAGAGAGAGAGAGAGAGCACAAGCAGGGGGAGCAGCAGAGGGAGAGGGAGAAGCAGGCTCCACACTAAGCAGAGCTGGATGTGGGGCTCGAAGCCAGGACCCTGGGATCATGACCTGAGCCAAAGGCAAACGTTCAACCAACTAAGCCACCCAGGTGTCCCTGTTTTCTTTTTCTTCTAGCAAAAGTTTGTTGAGATACTGTTAGCTATTCTCAGTTCATTTTGAAACTCTGTCCAGCAAAAAGGAGTTTTTCTATGTAGGCAAGAGTAACAGTTCTGGGTGGTTGACTTGGTGTCTTATGATAATGACTTTGTTTCTTAGCATAGCATGGTGTAATTTCATTATTTTCATCTTTTTAGTGAAGAGAGGTTGCTTTTCTGATTTTGGTAAACTGCATTGATTCTGTAGGACCATTAGTTTCTACTTCTTTACTCATTTTTTTCCCACCCTGCCATCTAGCCACAAATATTGTTTCACCCCTCTAGGTTGCTCCCTCTCCCCTGGTAGTGGTCCTCCCCAAGACTGCCTCCTCAGAACAAGCATCCTCTCAACTCCTTCCATTCAATTCTCCCTTATCCAGCATTCAGATGTGCCTTATCTCAGACCTGGTCCCTGAATTCCTTCAGGCAAGATGGGACTCTCTCATTCTGAATGTGATTTTACCTACATGTCATGCTTAGGGTCCCGAGGAATGTTTTTTCTTGTGTGGTCACCACCTGATTAGTCATGGGCTCCAGAGATGGATCTGATGGTGCAGAATGTTTCCCTACATTTTGTAATACACTCTGTCTCTGAATTTTGCTATAGAACAAGGTTGAATTTTGGTTTTATTTTCCCTTTATAGGATCTGGGTTTTGGACAGTAATTCAGGCAGCAGCCATTAGCCTACAAGATTCTGAAATATGTGTTTAATTTTTCCAAAAGTTGCCATCTACCTAGAAATAGAATTTACCTCTGTGAGCATAGAAAATATATGACACATGACATATAACTACAGATTACATTCATGGTTACATAAGGGGGAGTGAAATTTCAGAAAATAAGAAGTTTACAGAGACCTATAAATGTAAATTTTTTAAAAAGGAACTTGGAAAATCGTATTACCAAAGACCAATTCCACCACCTTCCTCAAATTATTAAGTAATATTATTAAATCAATATTCTTAAATCGATGTGGTGTACGAATTTATATTTTTTCACATTTTCTCCCCAGGTATTTCACCTAAAATTTAGAGGTCTCTAGCTAAGTAATATTGATAATTATTAGATTTGTATTTCACTTCTTTTGTGCCTATAGTCAAATTTCCTACAATTTCTTATATTTATGTAGTTCTGCATTAAAGGAAAATGGTAAGCACAACATTTAGTATGTATAAGTCCAATTTAATACAGGAGTTTTATAAGTGAGAACACTACATAACCAAATATAATATTCATGGACAATAAAATATTCTGAAATCAACAGCATGTAAAGAGTAAAAATGAATAAATGCATTAACAAATAAAAATGTTCAAGGGCAGTCCAAAAATGATTCAGGTAATAAAGCTCTACACTAAGTCAATACATTTGTTTTATTTAAAATCTGCCTGGAACATTCAGCCAACCTCAGAGGATCTCATAAAGACTTGAGGCTAATGGACTATATCACACATTAATGCGGAATACACAGGCACCTGGCATTCCTACAGACAATGTAGCCAAAGGCCAGTACTCCAGTGGTTTGTAAGGCTAATGTTAGATTTCTAACAACAGAGTAATATCAGCAGGAAGTACAACAATTGGGCCGTTCAGAGTAAAAAGGTACAGCTAGCTACAATGAAGTGCATCAGCATGGGACAAGCAAACAGAAAATGTTAGAAATGCAAAACCCAAGAAAAGTAAAAAACAAAAGCCATCTCAAATTACAACCTGTGGTTATTGCTGTGCTAATGTGCAAAACATCATATAACATTGTGCACTCAAACACGCACATCCATAATTAAAATTGATTGCGGACTTTCATATGTTCAAATTTTTGAACAAAATGACCGAAAACATTTTCTACATTTTAAAATTATACCATTATTCAAAACACATAATGCCAATTATGAAATAATGGAGGCTCATGATCAGAAACATCAGAAAACCGAAATTAACCGTAGACAAAAAATAACACTCAAGTGAGAAAATGTAGTTCCAGGGAGGTATAAAACAAACAGACCTGGGGCGCCTGGGTGGCTCAGTTGGTTGGGCGACTGCCTTCGGCTCAGGTTATGATCCTGGAGTCCCTGGATCGAGTCCCGCATCGGGCTTCCTGCTCGGCAGGGAGTCTGCTTCTCCCTCTGACACTCCCCCCTCTCATGTGCTCTCTCTCTCATTCTCTCTGTCAAATAAATAAATAAAATCTTTAAAAAAAAAAAAAAAAAAAAAAAAAAAAACAAACAGACCTGTACCTCTGAAACAAATAATACATTATATGTTAAAAAAAAAAAAAGAGAGAGAGAGAGAAGATAGTAGGAAGGGAAAAACGAAGGGGGGAATCGGAGGGGGAGACAAACCATGAGAGACTATGGACTCTGAGAAACAAACTGAGGGTTTTAGAGGGGAGGGGGTGGGGGGATGGGCTAGCCTGGTGATGGGTATTAAAGAGGGCACGCTCTGCATGGAGCACTGGGTGTTATACGCAAACAATGAATCATGGAACACTACATCAAAAACTAATGATGTAATGTATGGTGATTAACATAACATAATAAAATTAAAAAAAAAAAAAAACACAGTGGCCAAGTCCTGGGGTAACTCCTCGCTGTCAAAAACTTCTTTGTTTTGAAAGAGTCCCTGCAGGGGGCGCCTGGGTGGCTCAGTTGTTAAGCGCCTGCCTTCGGCTCAGGTCATGATCCCAGGTTCCTGGGATCGAGCCCCACATCGGGCTCCCTGCTCGGCAGGAAGCCTGCTTCTCCCTCTCCCACTCCCCCTGCTTGTGTTCCCTCTCTCACTGTGTCTCTGTCAAATAAATAAAATCTTTAAAAAAAAAAAAAAAAAAGAAAGAGTCCCTGCAGTGAGAAATGAGGTGAGGAAGAGATTTTTAACTCTGTTTTTATCTCACCTTCTCATCGGTCTGCAGGGTCACTATCTGCTCCCATGGTCACTTTGAGCTGTACAACAGCATCAGCTCCATAGACCACCAGCTGCCCCATGGGTGAAATCACAGCAGTTCAAAATCCAGCTGAGCTAAGAAAATGGTGAAAGGAGAAGCAGGTTGAAGAGTTGAATTAGGCATCCACTCCATCGCAGCCTCAAGGCTGATGGCTTACATCTAAAAGTCATTTTCCTTCCATTATGGTCCTTTGAAAGAGATTAAAAACCAACCCTGAAGAAAGAGGTTGTTGGTGGGGAAACAGCTCACCAGGATATGTCACAGTCTTTCTGGGAAGCCTGTGTTTCTTCCTGTGGAGGCTCATCCCACCCTTCTCATGGTAACTCACCAAGAGAGACAAAAGCAGGGTCTGGACTTTGGCCCTCTTTAGGTACACATTACCAGGTCTTATAACTTCTAACTCCAAGGGGAAATGAGCTCAGAGTCAGTAAACTGAATCTGTAGAGAATAGGATCACTGTCAAAGGAAGACAACACTTAGTAGAGGAAGCAGAACTCTTAAGAAGAGACAGATCAAGAATACATAATAATAAGTAAAAAATAAAAAAAAAAATACCTAATAAATCAAACAAGTTTTAAAAATACGGAGTAAGTATAATACATAATCTCAAAAATTTAAGAGAAGATATTGATTATACAAAGCAAAAATATATGTGTACTTTCCTTAAATTATGTGTAAAACACACATAGGTATGTATGTTTTACATTCATGTATGAATGTGATTATGTATAAGTCAGTTTTTCTATACAAGAGGGGGCAGAATTTGAGTTACCTTTCTTTTTCTTTGCTTTTTCTTTCTCCCAAAATATATTTGTATAAAATCACACACCCATATCCATACACCCCCAATACACACACACACACACTCACTTAAACATACATACATACAGTAGGACTGGGGAGAGAAGTTTAGACACTGTTTAAAAAAATAATATCACATTATTCAGAAATCATTGCATATTTCTTTCTTCAGTCTTTACTATATAGTAGATATACCACCAAGACAAATAATACTGCCCTAATTTAAATCTTAAACTGTCTGGAATTTATTTTTGGATAGGATGTAAAATGTACATCCATTTTTATTCCTTCGTGGTGAATTTTAAACTGTATGATGTCTTATATTACATATTTCACACTGCATTGAAATAATAAGTGTCTCATGTATTGTAATGAAAATAATGATGATCTATTTTGCTTCTCTGTTTTATTCCACTATCTGGTATCTGTCAGGGAATTTTCACCTTACCATTCATAATTTTCATATGATTCTATAGGAATTTTGTGTGAATTTTTAAAATTTCAGGTTACTTTTCTTTTTTTTTAAGATTTTTTTAGTTTATTTATTTGACAGAGAGAGAGCACACGAGTAGGGGGGAGGGGCAGAGAAAGAGGGATAAGCAGACTCCTGCTGAGCGGGAAGTCTGATGCTGGAATTGATCCCAGGACCTTGGGGTCATGACCTGGGCCGAAGGCAGATGCTTAACCGACTGAGCCACCGAGGCACCCTAAAATTTCAGGTTACTTTTCCAAATCCAACAAATGGAATTATATTAAATTTATAAATTTACTTTGGTACAATTAATTTTTTTACATTTTTAATCAAGTGGAATGACAAATATAGTCTCCCCATTGACTAAGATCATATTTTAAGTTTTCAAAAATATGATTGTTTTCTTCATATAAGAATTATGCCTTTTTAAAAAGTTTTTCCTATATAATATACACACAAATTTTTTGCCTTGATTTTCAGTGGAACTTTTTGTCTCATATATATATTTAGGTGCCTATTTCTGTAATGGAGAATAAGTAGTGGGTCCACATGCTGACACAGAATCTTATTACTAAATATAGTATTTTTTTTTTTAAAGATTTTATTTATTTATTTGAGACAGGGAGAATGAGAGACAGAGAGCACGAGAGGGAGGAGGGTCAGAAAGAGAAGCAGACTCCCCGCCGAGCAGGGAGCCCGATGCGGGACTCGATCCCGGGACTCCAGGATCACGACCCGAGCCGAAGGCAGTCGCCCAACCAACTGAGCCACCCAGGCGCCCACTAAATATAGTATTTTTAAAGCATTATTTTGTGGCTTTGAAGGTATAAAATCGTATTATCAGCAGAAGAAAATAGGTTTATCTGTCCTTTTCCATTATTTCTTCTAGTTATTTCTTTTCTTTACTTGTACCTTTTCCAAAAAATACAAGTAACAATGATGATGAAGGACATTATTGATTTAATTCAATTACTTCAGTGCTTTTCTATTTAAAATAATGTTTGCTGTTCAATTTTGTTAAATAGTATATTACATTTAAATAGTTTAGCATCTGTTCTTATTTTTTAATATTATTAGATTTGACATTAGATTAATATTATTATTAGAATTGACATTTGAATTTTATTTAATACCTTTTTATCCTCAACTGATATAATCACATGTTTTGCTGGCTTGGTATATTGAATTGGGAAAATTTCCTTCTTCTCAAAGATCTTCAATAATACAGAGAACTGAAATATGGTCTGAAAAAGGCAGATCAAATTCAGCAGTAAAAATATTTGTTACGGTTCTTGCTTTAATCACCTTACCCATATTTTCTGTGACAATTGAAATATCATGCCTTTCCTTTACTTTTCTTTTTTTTTATTATGTTATGTTAATCACCATACATTACATCATTAGTTTTTGATATAGTGTTCCATGATTCATTGTTTGCATATAACACCGAATGCTCCATGAAGTACTTGCCCTCCTTAACACCCATCACCAGGCTAAACCACCCCCTCACCCCCCTCTCATCCAGAACCCTCAGTTTGTTTCCAGAGTCCATAGTCTCTCATGGTTCATCTCCCCCTCGGATTTCACCCTTCATTTTTCCCTTCCTGCTATCTTCTTCTTCTTTTTTTTTTTTTTAACATATAATGTATTATTTGTTTCAGAGGTACAGGTCTGTGATTCAACAGTCTTACACAATTCACAGCACTCACCATAGCATATACCCTCCCCAATGTCTATCATCCAGCCACCCCATCCCTCCCACCACCCCCCTCCACTCCAGCAACCCTCAGTTTGTTACCTATGATCAAGAATTCCTCGTATCAGTAAGGTCATATGATACATGTCTTTCTCTGAGTGACTTACTTCGCTCAGCATAATACCCTCCAGTTCTATTCACATCATTGCAAATGGCAATATTTCATTCCTTTTGATGGCTGCATAATATTCCATTGTGTGTATGTGTATGTATATATATATACACACCACATCTTCTTTATCCATTCATCTGTTGATGGACATCTTGGCTCTTTCCACAGTTTGGCTATTGTGGACATTGCTGCTATAAACATCGGGGTGCACATACCCCTTTGGATCCCTACATTTGTATCTTTGGGGTAAATACCCAGTAGTGCAATTGCTGGATCATATGGTAGCTCTATTTTCAACTTTTTGAGGAACCTGCATACTGTTTTCCAGAGTGGCTGCACCAGCTTGCATTCCCACCAACAGTGTAGGAGGGTTCCCTTTTCTCCACATCCCCGCCAACATCTGTCATTTCCTGACTTGTTCATTTTAGCCATTCTGACTGGTGTGAGGTAGTATCTCATTGAGGTTTTGATTTGGATTTCCCTGATGCCGAGTGATGTTGAGCACTTTTTCATGTGTCTGTTGGCCATTTGGATGTCTTCTTTGGAAAAATGTCTGTTCATGTCTTCTGCCCATTTCTTGATTGGATCATTTGTTCTTTGGCGGTTGAGTTTGATAAGTTCTTTATGTATTTTGGATACTAGCCTTTTACCCAATATGTCATTTGCAAATATCTTCTCCCATTCTGTCGGTTGTCTTTTGGTTTTGTTGACTGTTTCTTTTGCTGTGCGAAAGATTCTTATCTTGATGAAGTCCCAATAGTTCATTTTTGCCCTTGCTTCCCTTGCATTTGGCGATGTTTCTAGGAAGAAGTTGCTGTGGCTGAGGTTGAAGAGGTTGCTGCCTGTGTTCTCCTTTAGGATTTTGATGGGCTCCTGTCTCACATTAGGTCTTTCAACCATTTTGAGTCTATTTTTGTGTGTGGTGTAAGGAAATGGCCCAGTTTCATTCTTCCGTATGTGGATGTCCAATTTTCCCAACACCAATTTTTGAAGAGATTGTTTTTTTTTTTTTCCATTGGACATTGTTTCCTGCTCTGTCGAATATTAGTTGACCATAGAGTCGAGGGTCCATTTCTGGGCTCTCTATTCTGTTGCATTGATCTATGTGTCTGTTTTTGTGCCAGTACCATGCTGTCTTGATGATGACAGCTTTGTAATAGAGCTGGAAGTCTGGAATTGTGATGCCACAAGCTTTGCTTTGCATTTTCAACATTCCTCTGGCTATGCGGGGTCTTTTCTGGTTCCATACAAATTTTAGGATTATTTGTTCCATTTCTTTGAAAAAAGTGGATGGTATTTTGATGGGGATTGCATTGAATGTGTAGATTGCTCTGGGTAGCATTGACATCTTCACAATACCTGTTCTTCCAATCCAGGATCATGGAACGTTTTTCCATTTCTTTGTGTCTTCCTCAATTTCTTTCATGAGTATTTTATAGTTTTCTGAGTACAGATCCTTTGCCTCTTTGGTTAGATTTATTTGTATCTTATGGTTTTGGGTGCAATTGTAAATGGGATTGACTCCTTAATTTCTCTTTCTTCTGTCTTGTTGGTGTATAGGAATGCCACTGATTTCTGTACATTGATTTTCTATCGTGCCACTTTACTGAATTCCTGTATGAGTTCTAGCAGTTTTGGGGTGGAGTCTTTGGGGTTTTCCACATAAAGTATCATATCATCTGCAAAGAGTGAGAGTTTGACTTCTTCTTTGCCGATTCGGATGCCTTTTATTTATTTTTGTTGTTGTTGTCTGATTGCTGTGGCTAGGACTTCTAATACTATGTTGAATAGCAGTGTTGATAGTGGACATCACTGCCATGTTCCTGACCTTAGGGGTAAACCTCTGAGTTTTTCCCCATTGAGAATGATATTCTCTGTGGGTTTTTCATAGATGGCTTTTATGATATTGAGGTATATACCCTCTATCCCTGTATAGCTCTGAAGAGTTTTGATCAAGAAAGGATGCTGTCCTTTGTCAAATGCTTTTTCTGCATCTATTGAGAGGATCCTATGGTTCTTGTTCTTTCTTTTATTAATGTATTGTATCACATTGATTGATATGCGATGTTGAACCAAACTTCCAGCCCAGGGATAAATCCTACTTGGTCGTGGTGAATAATCCTTTTAATGTACTGTTGGATCCTATTGGCTAGTATTTTGGTGAGAATTTTTACATCCATGTTCATCAGGGATATTGGTCTGTAATTCTCCTTTTTGATGGGGTCTTTCTCTGGTTTTGGGATCAAGGTAATGGTGGCCTCATAAAACGAGTTTGGAAGTTTTCCTTCCATTTCTATTTTTTGGAACAGTTTCAGAAGAATAGGTATTAATTCTTCTTGAAATGTTTGGTAGAATTCCCCTGGGAATCCATCTGGTCCTGGGCTCTGGTTTGTTGGGAGATTTTTGATTATTGCTTCAATTTCCTTAGTGGTTATAGTTCTGTTCAGGTTTCCTGTTTCTTCCTGGTTCAGTTTTGGTAGTTTATACATCTCTAGGAATGCATCCATTTCTTCCAGGTTATCTAATTTGCTGGCATATAGTTGCTCATAATATGTTCTTATAATTGTTTGTATTTCTTTTTTTTTTAAAGATTTTATTTATTTATTTGAGAGAGAGAGAATGAGAGACAGAGAGCAGGAGAGCGAGGAGGGTCAGAGGGAGAAGCAGACTCCCCGCTGAGCAGGGAGCCCAATGTGGGACTCGATCCCAGGACTTCAGGACCATGAACCAAGCCGAAGGCAGTTGCCTAACCAACTGAGCCACCCAGGTGCCCTAATTGTTTGTATTTCTTTGGTGTTGGTTGTGATCTCTCCTCTTTCATTCATGATTTTATTTATTTGCGTCATTTCTCTTTTCTTTTTGATTAGTCTGGGCAGGGGTTTATCATTCTTTTTAATTCTTTCAGAGAACTAGCTCCTAGTTTCGTTGATCTGTTCTACTGTTCTTCTGGTTTCTATTTCATTGATTTCTGCTCTGATCTTTATGATTTCTCTTCTCCTGCTGGGTTTAGGCTTTCTTTGCTGTTCTTTCTCCAGCTCCTTTAAGTGTAGGTAAGGTTGTGTATTTGAGACCTTTCTTGTTTTTTGAGAAAGGCTTGTATTGCTATATACTTTCCTCTTAGGACTGCCTTTGCTACATCCCAAAGATTTTGAACACTTGTGTTTTCATTTTCATTGGTTTCCATGAATTTTTTTAATTCTTCTTTAATTTCCTGGTTGACACATTCATTCTTTAGTAGGATGCTCTTTAGCCTCCATGTAGTTGAGTTCGTTCCAACTTTCCTCTTGTGATTGAGTTCTAGTTTCAAAGCATGGTGGTCTGAAAATATGCGGGAAATTGATCCCAATCTTTTGGTACCAGTTGAGACCTGATTTATGACCTAGGATGTGATCTATTCTGGAGAATGTTCCATGGGCATTCGACAAGAATGTGTATTCTGTTGCTTTGGGATGGAATGTTCTGAGTATATCTGTGAAGTCCATTTGGTCCAGTGTGCCATTAAAGTCTTTATTTCCTTATTGATCTTTTGCTTAGATGATCTGTCCATTTCAGTGAGGGGGGTGTTAAAGTCCCCCACTATTATTTTATTTTTGTCAATGTGTTTCTTTGCTTTTGTTATTAATTGCCTTATATAATTGGCTGCTCCCATGTTAGGGGCATAGATATTTACAATTGTTAGATCTTCTTGTTGGATAGACCCTTTAAGTATGATGTAGTGTCCTTCCTCATGTCTTATTATAGTCTTTGGTTTAAAATCTAAATTGTCTGATATAAGGGTTGACACTCCAGTTTTCTTTTGGTGTCCATTAGCATGGTAAATTGTTTTCCACCCCCTCACTTTCAATCTTAGGGTGTCTTTGGTTCTAAAATGAGCCTCTTGCAGACAGCATATCAATGGGTCTTGTTTTTTTATCCAATCTGATAGCCTATATCTTTTGATTGTGGCATTTAACCCATTTACATTCAGGGTAACTTTTGAAAGATATGAATTTAGTGCCATTCTAATCCCTGTTAAGTGACTGTTACTATATATTGTCTGTGTTCCTTTCTGGTCTGTTACTTTTTGGTTCTCTCTTTGCTTAGAGGACCCATTTCAATATTTCTTGTAGGACTGGTTTCATGTTTGCAAATTCCTTTAGTTTTTGTTTGCCCTGGAAGCTTTTTATCTCTCCTTCTATTTTCAGTGAAAGCCTAGCTAGATATAGTATTCTTGACTGCATATTTTTCTCATTTAGTGCTCTGAATATATCATGCCAGTCCCTTCTGGCTTGCCAGGTCTCTGTGGATAGGTCTGTTGTCAATGTAATGTTTCTACCATTGTAGGTTACAGATCTCTTCTCCTGAGCAGCTTTCAAGACTTTCTCTTTCTCTCTGAGATTTGTAAGTTTTACTATTAGATATTGGGGTGTTGACCTATTTTTATTGATTTTGTGGGGTGTTCTCTGTGCCTCCTGGATTTTGATGCCTGTTTTCTTCCACAAATTAGGGAAGTGCTCTGTTATAATTTGCTCCAATATACCTTCTGCCCTCTCTCTCTTTCTTCTTCTTCTGGGATCCCAATTATTCTAATATTGTTTCATCTTATGGTATCACTTATTTCTCGAAGTCTGCCCTCCTGATGCAGTAGTTGTTTATCACTCTTTTTCTCAGCTTCTTTATTTTCCATCATTTGGTCTTCTAAATCACTAATTCTCTCTTCTGCCTCTTTTATCCCAGCAGTTAGAGTCTCCATTTTTGATTGCACCTCATTAATAGCCTTTTTGATTTCGACTTGGTTAGATTTTAGTTCTTTTATTTCTCCAGAAAGGGTTTCTCTAATATCTTCCATGCTTTTTTCAAGCCCAGCTAGTATCTTTAAAATCATCATTCTGAACTCTAGTTCCTACATCTTACTAATGTCCATATTGATTAGGTCCCTGGCAGTCAGTGCTGCCTCTTGTTCTTTTTTTTGAGGTGATTTTTTCCATCTTGTCATTTTGTCCAGAGGACAATAGATGAATGAGAGAACAATATGCTAACAGGGTAACAACGACCCCAGAAAAATATACAGTAAACAAATCAGAAGAGACCTTCCAGAAAGTGGTCACTTTTCTGTTCAGAGAGTTGCTGCTATACTTTTTTTCGATCTCCTGTTGAGTTCGTAGTTGTTCAGAATGGTTTGATCCCTATCTAGCTGAATTCCTGGGACCAGACGAAATTTAGGTCTCCTACTCCTCCGCCAACTTGCTCCTCCCCCCCTTTCCATTTCTTTTAAAGGAAATTTTGGTAATTTTTACTTCAATAAATAAATTTTTCATCTTTTAAGTTTTCTATTAGTTTGGGTTAGCTTTGAGGAGTGTTTTTCTTATAATTCTTGGATTTTCTTTTATTTTGGCTTACTTCTGCTTTTCTTTCCTAATTTTATCTGTTTTCCTCATTTTTTTTTCTTTCATTAGTTTATGTGGGTTTTACCTATTTTAATAAATAGTAGTAATAGATCGTTTATTTTTTTAATATTTTATTTATTTATCTGACCGAAAGAAAGTGAGACACAGAGAGAGAGAGAGAGAGAGCACACAAGCAGGGGGTGGGGCAGAGGGAGAAGGAGAAGGAGAAGTAGGCTCTCTCTCCGTTGAGCAGGGAGCCCTACGCAGAGCTCAATCTCAGGACCCTGGAATCATGACCTGAGCCGAAGGCAGACATTCATCCAACTGAGCCACCCAGGCACCCCTAGATAACTAAATTAAAGACATATTTTTGCATTTATGTTTTCTTCCTGCTAATTTTTAATTATGTATTTCAAGCTATAGGAGCTTCAGCAAAATACTCAACAGCTGAGCCCTTGTCTATAGTTAAGTGTACATAATAATGTTGAAACAAATGAAGAAACTGGAGAGTACTTCTTGATGTAAGATGCAAAAATAGAATTCAATATTAGTTACTCTTCTCTGCCATTCTTCTCCCAAATATGAGGGGGGGAATCCAAATTGGGAATATATTGTGCCACCAAAATTATGTGTGTGAATTGAGTAAGAAGAAAGAATCACAGCAGATTCACAAACCAGTTTGTAATAACTATAGCTCTTTCCTGTAGTTCACTTACCCAGTACTCTTGTTTAATCACTTAAATTCAAAAATTGATCATAGAGAATCTCAATTTCTTTAAGGAGCTCTACCTGATTATAAGCATTATCTATTGTACATTTGTTTTCAACCACTCCTTCATACACTGCTGTCTTCTGTATTTGCATACTATGCAATTTTACTTTGTTTATAGATGTCGTTATGGAATATATTTTATTGGCCTTATTCACATCTCCTATTTTTCCATCACTATCTTAAATCATAAATACCCCAGTAGTATCCATGCCTCTGGCACTACTTTAGCGCAATTCTGTAAATAACACAAATGTTAAGTGTGAACAGATACAATGTTTATTTTTAAAGATTTATTTATTTATTTGAGAGAGAGAGAGGGAAAGAGCATGCACGAGTGGGGGAAGGGGCAGAGGGAGAGAATCTTCAAGTAGACTCCCTTCTGATCCCAGAGCTCCACACAGGGCTGGATGTTAAGACCCATGAGACCATGACCTGATCCAAAACCGGCAGTCTGGTGCTAAACCAATTGAGCCCCGCCCCCCCCACCAGGTGCCCCGGATACAATGTTTTTTGAAGAAACAGGTAAATGCTACAGTTCTACCTTTCCCTGTAGTAAGAAGTATAACTGCTATTGGTTGCATGACTGGGAGGCATTTACAGTAATCCATGTGAGATATTTTGAAAGGGAAAGATGCTATATGTTTTTTGTTTTGTTTTGTTTTTTTACCCTCTCAAAACTCTTTATTCCTTCTTCATGGAATAAATGCTCTCCATTCTGTATATAGATCCAAGTTTCCAACTGACATTGTTTTCCTTCTCACCAAAGAACTTCTTTCAACATTCCTTGTAGGGCAAGTCTGGTGGCAATAACTTCCCACAGTTTTTGTTTGAGAAAGTATTTCTCTCACTTTCAAAGGGTAAATTTTGCTGAATATAGAATGTTATATAGAATTTTTAAAATTCAGATACTCAAAATATATACCATTCTCTTCTTGTCTGTGTAGTTTCTAATGAGAAGTTCATTGTAATTCTTATCCTTCTTCCCACTATATGTAAAGTTCAACCCATACTTAACCTATCCTTCTTTCAAGAGTTTCTCTTGTCTGTTTTTCTGCAGTTTGAATATGATAGGCTTAGGTGTGTTTTTGTTGGTATCGTTCTGCTTGGCGTTCCTTAAGCTTCCTGGATGTGGGGTTTGGTGTCTGTCACTAAATTTTGGAAAGTTCTCAGCTGTTGTTATTTCAATACTTCTTCTTTTCCATTCTTTCTTTTACTATGGTATTCCAATCACACATGTGAATATCTTTGAAATTTTCCCATAGTGTGTGGGTATTGTGTTCTGGCTTTTTCTTCATTCTCTTCTTCTTTGCATTTCACTTGGGAGTATCTGTTAACCTATCATTAAGCTCACAGATTCCAACTTTACCCCTTATATACACAGGGTAATTGTGTGCATGCAGATGTGTATGTGCTTGTGCTTGTGCCTCTGTGTGTGTGTGTGTGTTTAACATAATATGGTATCTATGTAGGCCATGGATGGTAATCAAAATTAGCATGAGCATGTTTTTTTGTTTTTTTGTTTTTTTCTGCTTAGTATAAAGTAAGAATTGCTCCTGACCTCCCAAGATAGAAGTAACAACAGGTTTGGCACTCAGGTATAAGAAGTTACTAGACCTCTCTGGCATAAGCTAGAAGTAAGAGCAGTTAGGAACTGGAACCTATAAAGAAGGCAGCAAGGAGGAAGTCAAGGGAAAATAAAGAAAAGGAAACTCATCAGCACCCACCACTCATCAACAAGGGAACTAAATCAAAGACAAAAAATCATATTATGCCCAGCATTGAATGCCCAGTGCATGTGTATGTAAGCAAAAAGAATAATGACTTTTAAAGAAAATGTTTGTAATACAATATCTTGTTAGACTTCATAAAACATTGCAGCAAAGTAAAACTTATGGAGTATTTAATATGTCTCAGAATGGTGAATATAAATATTGACCAAAGTGGCCTTAACAATCTCCTCAGCTTGACTAAACTTTAGAGAGTCTTCTTCCTGTCTATAGGCCTCTAACCTACCTTTTCTTAGAGCATTTACTTTAGAAAACTTACAATTGTAAATTCTTTCTCTGTTCTTTTGAGGTGTAAATATTCTCCCAGCCTCTTGACAGTTTTATGACCCAGAAACATTATTCCGAAAGGACCCTGCAGCCATCCATTTGAAATGTAATCATCAAGGAAGACAGTACTCCTAACTCCCAGTCTCTGTGGGAGTGTAGGAACCTAACCCCTATAAACACCAATACCAATGCCAATTAGGGGACCAAAAAAAGGGGGGGCTAGTCACATAACCAATATCCTCCCTAACATCCTGCTCTGTTTTTCCACCAGCTCACCTCAGTACTTAAAACACCTCTTACCTTTCCTTGTGATAGAGTTGAGTTCAATCTCTCTTCTTTATTGCAATAATCTTGGCCCTTATTATTGCAATAGTTTTGAATAAAGTTTTCTTTGTCTGTTTCATTCCATCTGTTGTGACTTTTTTCTTTGACATTTGAACTAGCTATATATACACCATCTCTAAAGAGCAAAATTTGATAGAAAAAAGATGTAGACTGATAATTACAAAATAATAGAATAATTGTAATTGTGGTGATATACGCAGTGTACTGTGGAAGCACAGAAGGGCAACACCAATAATCGGTATGTACAAAGCATAAAAGGTCTATGGAGGTGAAATTCAAGTCAAGTGCTAAAGGGTGAATATTAGAAACAGAAACTTGTGTCCATTCCAGCAGAGGAGATAAAAAAACCAAAATGTATGGGTGTTGGGGCGCCTGGGTGGCTCAGTTGTTTGGGTGGCTGCCTTCGGCTCAGGTCTTGATCCCAGGGTCTGGGATCGAGCCCTGCATCAGGCTCCCTTCTCAGCAGAGAGCCTGCTTCTCCCTCTCTCTCTGTCTGCCATTCTGCCTGCTTGTGCTCTCTCTCTATCTCTGTTAAATAAATAAATAAAAATCTTTAAAAAAAAAAGGCTATAAAAAAAGATGTATGGATGTTACATGTGGTCAACAAATTAGAAGTTCAGACTTATTTGAGATGAACGCATTAGATTAAAACTGATGTTAAAAAGATCACAGAGATGGGCGCCTGGGTGGCTCAGTTGGTTAAGCGACTGCCTTCCGCTCAGGTCATGATCCTGGAGTCCCGGGATCGAGTCCTGCATCAGGCTCCCTGCTCAGCGGGGAGTCTGCTTCTCCCTCCGACCCTCCCCCCTCTCATGTACTTGCTCTCTCTCATTCTCTCTCCTCAAATAAATAAATAAAATCTTTAAAAAAAAAGATCACAGAGACATATTGTATAGATGATGTGGAGAATAAATTTGAGGAGGAAGCATTAGAACAAGGAGACTGGTAAAAAATTTCTAAGGAATAATTTAAATCTGAATTAGAGAAATGTCAGTTTAGATGGAAATTTGTGGATAGAGTCAGATAATACAGAAGAAGCAAAACAGTTTATTGTGTTAACTTAATGAATTTGGTCAGAAAGAAGATAGAAGACAGAGACAAGGATATTTCATTCTCGTTTTGGGCTCTTCTACTACATGACTGGTAAATGCTCATGTTTAAAGAGCTCTGCATAGCCTTCCTTCTTTTCTGTGTGCTCTCCCACCATTCCAATAGCCTTAAAAATCTATTGGTTTTAAAAAGCATGGAGGCTGAAATAAATTTGGGAAAAGAGTGGAGTCACTGAGAACAATTTTTTTTTAAGATTTTATTTATTTATTTGAGAGATAGAGAATGAGAGAGAGAGCACATGATAGGGGGGAAGGTCAGAGGGAGAAGCAGACACCCTGCTGAGCAGGGAGCCCAATGCAGGACTTCATCCAGGGACTCCGGAATCATGACCTGAGCTGAAGGCAGTTGCCCAACCAACTGAGCCACCCAGGCGCCCTGAGAACAATTTTTAAATCAATGTCTAGATGAGGAATAATAAGTACCACAATTATCATAGTAGAGTCTAATTAAATGAGCACATAAATAGTAGAGTATAATTAAATGAGCACATAAATCTATACACAGTTTTTAGACTAAATAGCAAAAGCATTGGGTCTTGGAGAAAAGATTGAAAAGAATTATACTTATTAGGCATCTGTAATTTGGCAGGCAAATCCTGAGTTCATACTATCATAATCAAAATTAGGGTAGTTATTTTACAACTGATATTAAAAGCTTGGTACTTGAAGGCCAATGAGTCACATGCTTGAATTTGAATCTCCTGTAGTCCACATACTAACTGTGAAACTTTGTGTTAGCCACTTAATCTCTTTCATGCCAAAGGCTTTTTCCTCCACTCTATATCATATCATTTCCTTTTTCTATATCTCCAGAGCTTCTTTTTCTGTTAATATGAGCTCTGGGCATAAAAAAGGAAGACGTGCACTTAGAAAATTTGACCTGGCAGCTTAAGTAATTTGCCCGAGGTTATTTAGTGAATCAATGGTAGATATAAGGGTAAGAAGCTATAATTCCTACTCCAATTTCCTGCCTGAACCATTAGATAGCTCCATCTGTTTTGATTCCATCATTAATATGAAGTCATATTTCTGTTTCTTAATAGAAATGAACTGATCTTCTGGCTAAAAGTGGAGTATGAGAAAGAATTCCCATAGCTTTAAATATATTATTATCCCTCACAAGTACAACTTTGAAGGTGGTCCTGTTATACATTTAAATAATCTTAAAAAGCCTTTTTAATACCCGTCTTTAATTATACCTGTAATATAAAGAAAAAACGTTCTCATTAACATAAGTATCAAATGAACCTTTTTATACTAAACATTAGGCTAAGCATTTGATATTTTGATAATATGTCAAGGCAATATTTTGAAATGATGAAGCGTTCATTAATGCCTGCTTAAGATAAAAGTAACACTACATTAATTTGATCCGATTAATGTTAGCACAATGCACAATGGTACATTGATAATGACTGGCCACTTTTCTTAAGTGTTAACTGGTATATCATTACACAGTAAATGAATTGGATAGCACCGTAATGCCACTATTCATTATTAATTTAGTTAATTAAATGTGTGTCATACAAATCATTAATAACTTGATAATTCACCTTTCTTGGATGTTACAAAATACTTCTAATAAAACAATCCAAGAAAAATTAAATTTACAAAGTTAAATGTTTTGTGTCTGTGATACCTATTTTCCACAACTAGACAAAAAGAATTTTCTTATTTTGTTTAGAGTGTTGTGCTCGGATGTTTTCTAGATATTTATAAATTTTAAAATATTATATGAGTATTATTGACATTTGCTGCTTCAATCTTATTTATATAAGATTAATCCTCACCAATCTTATCTTTCAATTTTGTGTGCTGTATTAGGTCATAAAAAACTGTTTGAGCTCTATTTCCCCAAATTGCTCATACACACTGATAACATAGTCCTAATAGCTCCAAATCATTATTTTATTTTCAATTGCCTGTAAATGCTATATAAGTATTAGTGATATATGAATTAAAGCTTTCAAAAAACAACCAAAATATAAGGATTTTCATTATTTCCAACAACAAGCCACTGGAATCTCCTCCAATTTTTAATTCAACTTATTTCAGTTCAGCAAATATCATGTTCTAGGCACTATACTAGATTTTTGGTGTTCATCAATTGATACAACAGATAAAGATCTCATTCTCATCAAACTTAAAAACTTGGGGGTACAATAGACTATAAACAAAAAAGATTATGAACTCAAATGTCCTTTCACTGAGAGAAAGAAGAAATAACTTGTCATATATCACACAAGGGAATTTATTCAGCAATGAAAATGAAAACATGACAGCTGGATGAAACAACATGGATGAGTTTCACAAAATACCATGGAGTGAAAGGAGACACAGGCATGCACACACACATGCGTGCGCACATACACACATACTACTATATATAAAGTTCAAACTCTGCAAAATTTAATTAATGTATGAGAAATCAGGGTGGTAATAACATTTGCAGAGAAAGGAGAGAAGAACAATTAAAGCAGGCAAGAGGGCACATCTGGGCTGCTAGCAATGCTTTGGTTCTTTTACTTCAGTGGCAATTACAGTTTTTAGTTTGTGATAATTCTTTGTGTTATATTTGTATACTTGCACACTTTTTTTTTTACAATAATGTGCTTCCTTAAAATTAATAACTGATTAAGGAGATTACATATTTTGTTTGATGGCCATAGTAGCTACACAAAAAGGAAAAAAAATAGAGACAGAAATGGGACTCAGCAATGCCTATGGTGGGTGAAGTAATGAAGGGGAAATAGGTTGCAATATTAAGTGGGCTGAATAGGGTAGGCTGAATTAAGGAAATGAGATTTGAACCAAAGCTGGAAGGAAGTTAGAGGGTTCACCATGTAGACATTGGAAGACAGAGCAGAGACACATGAAAGGGAATGCCTAGAGCAAAGACCCTCAGAGAAGACTGTGCCTGGCAATTTCAAGGGAGGGCAAAAACAAATAAAAACAAAAGAAACAAACAAAACAACAAAAACTAGTGTGGCTGGAAGGAAATGGGGGGGGCAGTTTTCAGAGAAGATGATGGAGACCTAATGGGCCAGATCACATAGGGTCTTAAAGGTCAATTTTAGGACTCTGATTTTTACTCAGGGTGAAATAAAAGCCATTATGGACTTTAAGCATGTATTCTGAGTTATGCTTTTAATGCCTTCCTCTGTGTTTAGAATAGAATGCAGTGGCAAAATGGTAGGAGATAGGAAACATTTTCAGAGACTATTTCAGCAAACAAGAGAAGACACGGAGAAGCCTTGGATCAGTTTGTTAACAGTGAGACAGTGAAAGTAGTTGGAAATAGTATGTATTTTGAAGGTGGAGCCAATAGGGTTTCCTAGAAGATTATATGTAAGTATAAGAGAAAGAATGTGCTCAAAGATAGAAATATAGTCAGGAAACTGAGTTCATGAAGGAATTGAAGAATTGTCAGCTAAGACAGGGAAGGCTGTTGATGCAACATTCTGGTTGCAGAAAGAGCAGGAATTCAGTTTGGGATATGTTGAATTAAATTTGAGATGTGTAATTAGACTTTCTAAAAGGAATATCTAGTAGGGACTTGGATAAATGAGTTTGGTGGTGAGGTAGGTCTGAGCTGGAGATTTAGACATTGACAGTATGCATGTGGTATCAAAAGCAAACTATGTAAAAAAATGCAAACATATCTAAGAAGACGAAGACAACAACAGACCATTTATGTTAGAATCTACTACATCATAAGTATTTATGGATGTGTTCATGTCATAATTACATCCTTTTCATGGTCTTAGAACCTGAATGTCTATTAGACTAAATCCAAGAAGGATGTATTGTCATGTAGAATTAGAATGCAAGGCATGCTATAGCCAGAGTTTAGAGCTCATTGTCCTACGTCCTCCTGAGAACAGATTACATATCACACACTTTTATTCTAATATATTTCTACCATCCTTAATATAGAGCCAACAGCAATCGTATATTAAATTCCCCATGACCCTAAGCTAAATGTGTCTAAAGGCAAGAAAAAAATCACAAATTTTCTTTGCTAAACATTCTTTCAAACAGGGTCATCAAAATATCTACTCAAAAGATTATTCCCATTGTGAATGAGCAAAGTGTTCAAATTGCTGTAATGCCTTTCCTTCATATGCAAAATGACCATTACTGATCCTTTGCTTACTTATTTTTTACACTAATAAGTACATTTCAGGCACCTGCTAACAATTATTTCTCACAGGAGAGTCTATTCATGAGGAGGTGACTTTTTGCTATGAATGTTTATTTTTTGCCAAAGTGCAATCACAGTTTGTCTGAAAACATGCCTCTTTAGCTTAGTAGGTCTAGTACTCATATGTGCAGATAACTGCATTTATTTATTTATTTATTGTTATTTATTTTTTTTTTAGATAACTTTATTTATATGAGCCTACCACCTGAGCATGTTTAAAATGAAGGTTCGAGTCTACATGCAATGCCAATCATGAACATGCAATGTTTTATTTCTCAAAATATTATGTTCCATATTTTTTCAATATAATATGAAATTGATGTATATTTCATAGGTCAATAGTTTATAAAAACCAGTACTTAATAGCAGGGAGAAAATGCTGGTAAATATACAAAATTTGTTTTACATAGTGAAATCTGAGTAGAAGCTCTGGAGTAACTTGACTATATTCTTTAGGGTACTTATTAAATGACTGTTAAGTGATTTGGGGGGTCCACTCGAGATCTACTGAAGCAGAATTTTTAATGATGGAGTTGAGGATCTGCATTTTTAACTAGTTCACTAAGTGATCATTAAGCATGATAGAATTTGAGAATGACCCTTCTAGAGATATCTATGATAATGTGTTCACATGCAGTGTAATTAATTTAATGGTACTCATGAAAATTAAACTCAAAATTAATCAGTCAACTTATTGTTTGTTCTAGTGCCATACTTGATGAGGCTTACTGCTTCTTCATTAATGAATAGGTTAGACAAATTCTTATTCCCTGCATATTATGGTTGCAGCAATGTTTTAGCCACAATGTCATAAAAGTGAAAAAAAGACTGTCCTGCCTCCATGGAAGTTGCATTTTAATGGTGGAGTAGAGTATGCATGATACATACATACAAATATGACTAGATTTTGGTAGACAGTGATAAGAGTTACAAAGAAACATCAAAACATAAGAAGGAGAACCCTTCACTAGAAATATTTACTATCAAGAAAATAAGAACAACAACAAAAAAAATGTTCACCAGGTTGATCAAACCATTCTGGAATCCTACCCTGATCCTCAAAAATTACTTCCAATCTCAAGGAAAAGATACACTGATGAGAGTATGGATTAATGGATAACTCTACAGAAAGTCAGGAAAACAACAAAAACAAAAGAAATATGATTGTAAATATTGCATAAAGAACTAGATGATACAGGTTCTTGTCCCAGCACCCTATCTTACATGCTCTGAGATTCTGGGTTGCTCAGCAAATGTCTTTGAAGCTCAGTTTCTTCATCTGAAAAATGGATTCAATATTTCCTGTTCTGTGTAGGCTGTGGATCTAAACTATACCATGTAATTTATTCTCAAGCCAAAAACACAGTTAAATAGAAGACTTTATTTTTCTATAACTTAAATCCTGATTCATCATACAACTGTTTGCTGTTATGTAGAAACTTAATATTAAGCAATGAATAGTTTTATAACTGAACTTGAGCTTGCTCCTTTCCGGGTTACAGATAGAGACTACCTCAGGTGAAGTTGTCACACTAAGGATACTTTATTTGTAACAAATAAATTGATCGTGGGGAATAACTTCCAAAGCCCTGACTCCCTGAGTGGGGGTGAGTAGGTTTCTTTTGTTTAGGGTTAGGATGAGTCTTTAGAAAGGAGAGTTTTGTCATGCTTGTAAAGGTGGGCAGAAGGTTGAGCAGACATACTTAGAAAACATGCTTATAGGGCGCCTGGGTGGCTCAGTTGGTTAAGCGACTGCCTTCAGCTCAGGTCATGATCCTGGAGTCCCTGGATTGAGTCCCGCATCGGGCTCCCTGCTCGGCGGGGAGCCTGCTTCTCCCTCTGACCCTCCCCCCTCTCATGAGCTCTCTCTCTCTCTCATTCTGTCTCAAATTAATAAATAAATTCTTTAAAAAAAAAAAGAAAGAAAACATGCTTATACATGCAGCCTATGTTATGTTAATGGACATTGTGCTCCTCCTGGAGTGGAGATATTAATATTATAATGAAGCAGAGGTAACTGTCAGACAAGGGGAAGGGACTGTGGGTGTGCTCCAAGAGCTGGTATAAAATGGATGTGGTCTTGGCCCCTTATCCGGGGTAAGGAATGCAGGGCTCCTTTACTTTTGAAATAGCACCGGGCATTTTACCACTGATTTATTGTCTTGATATGGTCAGGCTATTTTCAGGCCTGGTAGAGACTGTTAGTTTTGCATTCCCTTTGCTCCCTCAGAATCCTTAACTACTGATGTTTTTGCATTTCTTTGTAATTCAGCACCTCCTGAGAAGTTCTGCAAGAAGTGTGTTTGGGCAAGTATGACATAGATCACGAAAAGTACCTGGGGGTCTAAAATGATTTCTCTTGCGTCACAAAAGCTGTATCTCTTCTTTCTTTTTCTGGGTATCCCTAACTCTTTCTCCTTGCAGTTTTCTTAGCCTTTTAATAATTTTCTCACTCTCTATTTTCTTGTCTAGCCCCTATATCTCGTGGCCATAACTACAATGTAGGAATCTTTGGGTATGTGTAGTCATTCTTGTCCAATGGTATATGTGAAGCTATCTATGTTCCCTCTGTGATTTTCATTACAGTATCCATTCCTTCTGGCATCTAATGAGAACCCCACAGCCTTGGCACCACATATACTTGATTTTATGCCATCTGTGATTTCATACTGGATCCTCTGGCTTTGTCTCTCAGAACTTGTAGGTTCCTCTTTAATTATGTGCCCTGGTTTGCCCTGGACTTACTGGTTTGTGCTGGATTAATAACTAATCATGTACCCTTTGACTCTCAAAAGTTTCCAGTTGTGATGATAAACGCACTTCATTTAAGTATATTCCGTAGTTTGGACTACATGGACTAGGAGCTTTCTCAGTCCCTCCCTGCCTGGACCTTTTTGGACACTGTGTCAACAATCCTGCCTCCACAGAATGCTGCCATGAGACACTTTCTTACAAGGCTCACCATTTCTTAGCGTATCAATGGCAAGATGCAGGGCTCTCACAACTCTATTCAAACCACACCTTGCCTGGGGTTTTACTCTTTCCTACTGCCTGAAGAACGGGTATCTGTTGGCTGGACCATTTTCTGAACTCGTATCAGCAAATAACTCATTGTTTTCCCCTAACTTCCTTATTGTTTGCTTGGTCTGGAAAGGGGGAGATTGGCTTTTCAAAAAAAAAAAAAAAAGTGGCAGAACCCCTAGGCCTTGATTCCTTCGGGGTTTTGCTTTTGATATGCAAAAACAGGCTTTCTGAATTCTGAAACCTTTTCTCTCTCAAAAAGATGTGTCCTTGCAAATCAAACCTCTGCTTTTCAAGGCTACTTAGAGACTTAGGAATGTATAATTTGACTCTATTCTCTGGAACCTTATACATAATTCCCCTTCTGAGGCAAATGTCCCAGACACCTCAGCCTGAAGGTCTAGTTTTACAGGGAACAAAGCAACGATCAAAAAGAAACACGTTTGTGTACACATGTGTGTAAGTTTTCTTTCTTTTTTTTAACACTTCAGATAAAAAGCAAGTAAAATAATGTATGTGAAAACATGTAGTTTACATAAAACTGGTCATGAAATGATTTAACCATAGCTCCCAAGCCACCATTATTGAAGAAGGATCATTTAAAGGATTAGAAAGGATAGGCTACGGAGATAGGTAGATTGGCGTAATTATTTTCAGCTTTTAAACTAAATAAAAACTTTCTTCCAGCCTGAAGGATTAAAAATATTGCTCTCACACTAATAAAAAGCAAAAGGCAAGTTGTAGATGTAAGAATGCAGCCAGCAGGTAAAATTCCGTCAATCACGGTGATTCCGAATGTTCAGGTTAGAGACAGAGGCTAAGAAATACAGCCTCACCATTAAATACTAAAACAGGAAGCCAGCATTTTGCAGAATATATTGGAGGGAAGCAAAGCTGTCTGCAGAAGATAATTGATAAAAATGTGGTGTTTTAACGACTGTGCTTTGACCCGGTGCATAAGCAAAGACTAAGACCCCTGAGGCAGACATCCAGCCTAGATAGCAAAGCACAAGAACTTTACTTGAAGCCTCACAAAAGGATCCCCACAACCTTGAAAAAGAAGCACCAGAAACAAATTAAAAAATAAACTATTTGGTAGTTACACCTGAACATTAGAGAGGAAAATCGGAGCCCAGTAGCAGACCCTACTGCATGTATTTTTCATTTTAAAAAATATATTTAGAAATCTGTGTTTTTCATTTCAAAGAGTTAGTTTAGTCATTTCGATAAATTATTTTGCAGTTTTCATAAAAATTTACAACTTACAGCTGATATTATGCATAGGTATTTGGGTGAAGGGATTCTGTCTGGCTCTAGGAAAGAAGTTTCTCACCTCACACAGGCTAAACCTGTTAATTAGCAACCGCTATCTACGGCAGATTTTATTATTTTCTGTGCTATACTCCTAAAAATATAAAGTCCTAAATAAAGAAATAATAATACAACAGCATAAAATGTTAATCACATTAAAAAGATCTCATTATGGCCTGTTTAATGTAATGTAACAAATTTTACTTCAAATTCCCACTGCACAGAGTCCCTTTCAAAAGTGTAATACGGCACAAACCTCGTTACAGCCGAATCCATAGAAGGCATGACAGCGGGGCATTCTGCTTTCTTCCATCCAGAACCCTTGCATTTGGAATGTCCTCCTATGATGAAACTCTGAATAGATTATCCTTTTTCTTGAACCCTCGACCTCACATCCTTTAAGTGGATAAGGTATTAGCACATCAATATTTTATTGAAATCCTATAATAAGCAACATATGCATTACATTTCTAGGATAGGAAGGAGACCATTTTAGCAACAGGAATTAGCACTCTATTGAGTCGGAGATGACATTTGACTCTATGGGTCATTCTTCATAAGTCAAAATTCATTTAGTAATAGTAGTAGAAGAATGTGGGTAAGAGATCAATAAATAATGTACTCTATTCTGGCTATAGGAGACACAAATAGGATTGAATCAATCATAATGAAGTTTATGTTTATAATATATTCTAATTTATTTTTAAAAAGCAATACCTGAAATGTTAATGGTAAATAAGGTAGCAAGGGATCTCAGGAGGTAATGTGACTCCAATGGGGATGACTTTGCATATGACTGTGGCTAGCAGAGATGATGTCATTTATCTAGTTATTTATTTTAACTAGGGGCTTTGCAATGGTGTGATAATTATGAAGTCATCACCCAGGAATAGTGTCCTCTTTTTCCTTTCTATCAAATATTATTCAGTTTTCAGGAACAAGCTCAAGTCCTAGTTCCTTCAAGACATTTGATTTGTTTTGTCTCTTCTGACCTCTAGTGATCACTCTGTTCTTTAAACTCTACATTTTACTACCACACCATTTGTTTTTACATTGCAAATTCTTGCCCTTAATAACATGATGTAAATTTGCATTGTTTCAGCAACATAATCATAGTATTTTGAAGTCAGTGAATATGTCTTACATTTCCTTTAATCCTACAAATACCCTGAACAATGAGTGTTATGTAGAAGCTGCAAAATAAATATGTAATAGAAATAAATGTTTGGGCTGTACTAGACAAGTAAAGTGTGTCTGGAAATTAGGAGAACAAAAAGTTACAGGACACGAATTCTCAGATGTTCTGGGTAATATTTTTTTACTTTTCTGGGCAAGGTAATTACGCCTTTAATTACCATTAATGTAAGTATTAGATCAACTGTGTCAATAGTGCCATTTCTCTGATGACACAGTTCAAAAGCAGCTCACTGCAAGGATCCTCCTGTAACTATATTAATCCAGGAACCCAGCCAACTTCATACGTAGCATTATGAGGGGCAAATCGCCCACGGGGTGCCAGGTTTTGTGCTAGACGTGAGACTTTCAAAATGATGTACAAAAAAGGCATAATTCATGCCTTATGATTCTTACAGTTTACTGAGGAACAGAGATATGAAACCATTGCTGTGAGTGAAGTGTGTGTGTGTTTAGTGAAATAAATATCAGGGGATCCATTTCATGTTTTTTGTTCCAAGAGTATCTCTATGAGAAAATAATACTCAAACTCTGGCTTGAAGAAATAGAGCTAGGCCAAAAAAAAAAAAAAAAAAAAAAAAAAAAAAAAAAAAAAAAAAAAAAA
>NC_058404.1:91418454-91494057 GCF_002201575.2 Neomonachus schauinslandi
GAAGAAGAAAAAAAAAAGAATATGCAAAGAAAGGAAAAGATTGTGCATCTTCCAAAGTAAAAGATGAGTGTGGACTTAAGCTTAGTGCAAAGGAGGAGGATAGGAGAGGGGTTGACGTGTATCCATTCCTTACCCATGTTGTTTGTTGAGAACCCACCATGTTTCAGGCACTTTGCTAGGTGCTGGGAAAACCATAGTGAAACTTGATCATATATTGCCTGTAAAGATTTTGTTCTGAGTTTGTAATCTAGCAGTAAAGACAATATCAGCCAAATAATTGATTGTAAAGTAATCAAGTTATATTATTTTTTTAAGACTTATTTATTTATGTTAGAGAGAGTGGGTGGAGAGAGAGAGAGCAAGCATGAGTGGGGGTAGAGGGAGAATCTCAAGCAGACTCCCCGCTGGGTGCAGAGCCAGACACAGTGGTCACAACCATGAGATCATGACCTGAGCTGAAATCCAGAGTTGCTCACTTAACTGACTGAGCCACCCAGATGCCCCTGAAGTTATAGTCTTTTTAACATTCTTGGATTCTTTTTTAAAATTCAATCTGAGATAACCGTAAAGACAAATATTATGACTAGTTTTAGGTATAGGACAAAGATTATGTGTACATTAGTAATGTGCAAGCATGCAAGAAAGGTGTTGTCTTAAATTAGGAGGTCAGTAAACATTTCCCTGAGAGGAATTCTTCAAATGAGAGTAAAATTTAAAACAACAGCTAAGCGTGAAAAGGGGGATATAGATGAAAGAGCATGTGCAAGCATAATATTTCCAAGAAAGCAAAATTTAGTCACTGTAGCTGGAGTATAGCAAATAAGATGGAACGCCTCAGGAGCCGAGCCATGTGACATCTTCTAGACCATGCAGAAGATTTATATATGTATAACATATCTATAGTTCACATATGTTTTGTTTCTTCAGAGCATAAGGAAGCCATTGGAGTATTTTAAGCAGGAATGATGACATGACCAAATTTGCATTTTGAAAAAATCATTAGAACTTCTTAGGGCAAACAGATAGGGAAAAACATTCTGAGGGAATTGGCGCTTTAGTGGCACAAAAAGTCAAGAGGAAGAGGATTGTCGGGGCACCGGGGTGGCTCAGTCACTTAAGCATCTGACTCTTGGTTTCCGCTCAAGTCATGATCTCAGGGGCCTGGGACTGAACTCTGCCTCAGACTCTGCTCTTAACGTGGAGTCTGCTGGAGAGTATCTCCCTCTCCCTCTGTTCCCCCCCTGCTGGCACACACTCTCCCGCTCTCAATAAAATAAATAAATACAATCTTAAAAGAAAAGAGGAAAAGGAATGCAGCCAAAGTAATGTATTTTATATAAAGTCTGCCTGGGCTGAGGAAAAATCTGAGAGAGATTAGGTTTAGAAGTGAGGTGGGTCTTCTAGAGGAAGATCTGTCATTGGCTCCCCCTACCCCAGGAGTTCAATGAACCGGAACCAGGGGCTGCCGTTATAATTCAGGATCAGAATGGGAATTCTTTCATCCTTTTTTTATTTCTTTGAAAGTGAAGCGACATTATTAGATATTTATTGCAATGTTAAAAGACCAACATGCACAATTTCATATTTTAAGATATGATTATTAAGTTATGATTTTTATTTTGTGCAGTTTTTAAAATGGGGATAATTTTAAGGCAACTGTGCAAGGGAACTTCTTTACCATTGTTCGTGGAAAAACAGAACATTTCCCATTATCAGTGAAGTTCAAACAACATTGGCAGTTCAAGGAAAATGGAGAATGTTGTCGTGCCCAGGTGACAAGTCCCCAGGGGAGAAACAGAAATTCAACTAGGCTTGGGTGAGAACCAAATAAAGGATATGCATGGTTGGCTTCTTGAAAGAAGACGAGAGAGAGAAGAGCGGTCTGAGAGAGCCTGAGATAGTAAGTCAGTGTCCCGATGTCCCCCCAAATTAAGAGGAAATAAGGAAAGTGCCTGTATTCTGTCACAAAAGGACTCACAGGGTTAAGAGAAAACTGCTGCCTTAAAATAATTCGTAAAATTAGGACGCAGCATGTAAGCATCAATGACTAGATGCCATTCTGGAATCCCAGATAAGCTGGTGCAACATGCAGGAACTACAAGATCATGCTTGTGCCATGAACACCTTTGCTGACAAGGGCTTTGTCTGGACAATGATCATAGTCCAGATGCTTCACCCTGATGTGGATACTTCCAGATGTAGCAGCCATTTTCTGATAGAGAATTCTCTTAACAAGAAAATCCTGAATGGAGTAAAGGCGAATTAGAGGTTTCCATTTGTTTTCACAACTGAAAACACTGTGAAATATCATAGCTATTAACCATATCTGTGTCAGCCTTTCTGGAATATGTAACATTTTCATACCAACAAATGTTTTTCCCAGTGATTTCCTGTCATTAGTAACCTTTCACCTTTCAGGCAGCACTGAGGACTTTTTTCAAAACAGATAAATGATGGCACTCTTGAAGGAAAATAACTAAGAGCGGACTTATTTTTAAGAACTAAGTACGAAAATGTAGTGTAGTGAACTATGGTTAGTATACCAAATCCAAAGCACTGAGGATGGGGGAACTTCATGGAAACTGGAGGGAAAGAGTGTGGGGAGTCTGTGACTTGGGTGACAGTTTGCTCCAGGCAACCCTGCGTGGAGGGAGCTGGGGGGGGAATACTCTGATCTCACACCTCTTTTCCCTCTACCCTTCTGCTGCAGCTGCTCTTTGGAGTCCAAAAGGAAACCAGAGGGCAAGTGAAACAGTAAATGTGATGCACACAGGTTGTCCTTCTGGAGCAGGGTGAAAGAGGTGGAGAGATGGCCAAACTCATGGGCGTGCTCTGCCTTGCTTCTCTCAAGGGGCAAAAGAAGAGATCTAGCACAAACTGCCTTCAGAGGAGGGTTCTTAGAACATGTATGCCAAGAATCATAAATTTTGTTTCTCAAAAAAAGGAGTTTTTGAAACTCCGTGCAGAAACAATAAGTTGAGAGAAAACAAAATCTCGTTTTCTATGTGGAAGTGATGTTTATGCTATAAAACAATAGATATGGGAAGAATGCTAGACAATATGAGATAATTTTTCACATTCTAGACTGGATAAAGTTTCTATGTGTTAGGGATAATAAACAATATTTTGACACCATTATGACAGGTACTGTGCCTTATATATCTTAACCACCATTGTAGAGGAATTGTGGAGTACCTTTTTAAGTTTAAGGATTCATGAGTACCTACCACTAATCCTCCTCTTTGGAACTGAAATTACTGAAAACTGGCTCTTGCCATAGGCACCTATGGTGCCTTAACTGTGTGGGGCAGGACAACAGAAAGAGATATATCTGTAATCAGGGACAGGGAGAGCGAGAAGACAACCTGAGGTCCCCAAGGCCTCTCAAAGGCAGGGGGAGAGCAGCAAAAACATTTCATGTCCCTGAAAAGGAGAAACAAAATAGCTGAGTCTAAAGAGGATCTCATGGTTATGGTAAAGCCATTGCAGCCTCAGGTAAGAATCAATTCAATGTGGGGATGCCTGGGTGGCTCAGTGGGTTAAGTATCTGCCTTCAGCTCAGGTCATGATCCCAGAGTCCTGGGATCGAGGCCTGCATCAGGCTCCCTGCTCAGAGGGGGAATCTGCTTCTTCCTCTCCCTCTGCCTGCCACTCCCCCTGCTTGTGCGTTCTCTCTTTCTCTCTCTCTCTGACGAATAAATAAAATCTCAAAAAAAAAAAAAAAGAATCAACATATAAAAGGGAAAGAAAAAAATTGAGATTTTATAGTGAAGAGGAAATAAAAAGGAAAAAGATTGCCTGGAAATGACTAAATTAAGTTTTCTGATTTGGCTTTTACCTGTATTCCCTGCCTCCCTCAAAATATACTCTGGGCAATTACAAAAAAAAAAAAAAATTAAGAAAGGTGTGTATTTTTTTTTTTATCTTAGTTTTCGGTTGGTGAAACACTGTATTGGCAGTTGGATTTGAAGGCACCCACAGGTGGGCCAGGTATTTTGTAGCAGGTTGGATTCCCTGAAGAGCAGACTTTGAGATAGATATGTGTGCAGGGATTTTATTAGGGATTTCTCTTGGGATCAACATTTGTGGAAAGAAAGAAAAGGAAGTAAGATCAGCAGAGGAAGAAGTCAGGCTCTCTCCTTCCTGGCCCCTGACCAACCAAGGAGACATTCATCACTGTCTATGAATCCATAACCTTGGGGAACTCCTCTTTCTACAGAATGTGGGTGATGACTTGTATGAGCCAAAGCTCTGCCCAATAAGAGAATTTTCCCTCACCACTGTCTTTCGAAGTCACTCCTGAATGTAGCTGTAGTGTATCACCATCTATTTTCAACTACAGAACCATCTGTAAACCAATCTCAGGCATTTCCTTCTACTGCCATTAGGTTATAAGATATCTGCCATAAAGACCTGGGTATCAACTGAAGAAAAGCCTCCGGTAAAACAATGGTGGATGACATGAGGTCCTGGGACAACTATTTATGTAGCATACTTATGCCACCTGAACTTGCTTGTACTTGATCTTATAGCACAGAATTGATCTGGTATACACGTTCCAGGTTACTAGATGGATTGCTGCTGGTCCTGCCCCACTTTATAAACGAATCTAGTTCATAGTAAGCCATTTTGACTACATGATCACTTTAAATCTCATTAGTAGTCACTTCTCAGGACCTAAAAACACACTAGGATCTTTTTTATAAGGTATATAATAGGCACCATAGATGGAGTAGCTTCTTACGATATCAGGAGTCTGTTTTAGATTTTCTCACTGGGCTTATAAAAAACTCCACACAGGGTCTTTTCCCATCACGCTTGCTTTAATACTACAAGTTCTGCTGGGCCATATGCCACAAGAGGTAATGTTGCTTGTAGAACGGTAGAAACATATTACAGAGTTTTTCTTTGTATGATCCCCACTAACTAATAGCCTTTTGTATCACCTAGTATATAGCTTCTAGCTATAACACGTGTGGCCTTTGCTGGCCAGAACTCAAAGAGGCCTACCAGGCATTATGCTTTCTTCTTTGTGGCGGAAAGTACCAGATGCAATAACAATCCCTTTATTTTGAAGAAGACATGCTTGTATGCTTCAGAACTGTTTTATTATGTTGCAGACCTCTGAATTTTTATAAGCTTTATAAAATTCTCTCCTTACTGCTACCATTCTTACCAAAAACTCCAATATCCATGTCATTTCTTGTTCATCCGCTCCAGTAGCATGGTGTCATCAGTATAGTGGAGAAGTAAGATGCTTTTTGAAATGTTGAGCAGGTCCAGGTGTTTTCAAAATATGTATTATGACAGGAAGCAAGAGAATTAACAGTCTGGGGGAAGGACTATAACTGCATAATGTTGTCTAGTCAAAGTAAATTTGAACTGTTTCTGAAAATGATACACCTAATCAATGGTCACATAATATGTACTTAGAGACATTCTGATCTGCTTTTGCAAAGATTCTCTATCTGGCACAGAAGCGCCACTGGGGCTACTGCTGCATGGATTTTTACAGTAGTTCACTATAATAGGATCCACCTGGTTTTTGCATAAACCATCATCGGGTTTTTACATGGATCAAACTGGTACATTAAATGGATATATAATGAAGATCATCACATGTACATTCTTTAGATCTGTAAGGGTGGCACTGATTTTTGTCATTACACCCAGGATATAATATTGTTTCGATTGATATCATGCCAACCAAGATTGCATCTTGGTTGGCAGAAGTTCAGGGCAACAATTCCAGAGACTTCCACATGGTCTTCCCTAATATTTTTTTCTCATGGAACAGGAAATCAACATGCAATTCATGCCAACGACCACCAACTATGCGTTTCCCCTTATATAGTCAGGGACTGTGCAAATAATCAGCATGGATCTAAAGACTCTAATTATTACCTGGCCTGCATATACCAACCTTCTAATAGGAAACCATGATGACACTTCAAGTCTTGAATTATCAATGTTAAGTAAGGCTCTGTGGCCAAGAGTCCCTGAAATGTTTGAGTTACCTCCTTTCCCAGTATACAAGTACTCACTTATATGGTCACAGGTACTCTGGAGAAGACCTGGGATAATGATTACCCTGGTCACTTCTCATAGGGTTATATAGAGAATTTTCCTTCCTGGGGAACTGGGTCTCTCCTTCATTCAATGCATTCTTGGTCTGAAAACTTTCTTAAGACTAGAAACTGAGCAAGGAAAAATTACTTCTTATTTGGGTGACTGTCTTCATCCTATTAATCATTCATCCTTTATTTATTTTGAACCATAGATTAAGTAGTACTTGTATAGGCTGATAATTTATTTTGCCCCTTGAAATATCATGTTCTACTCATCATTTTCATAACTCTCTAGCAGTCAGCCCACCCCATCTCTGTCTGACCTTGCCACTATTTATGACAAGCCTGTGCTCATGTCTTTTAACAGGTAGGTGCTGCCACTTAGCCAATGTGGTTTTAGAATATTATCATTCCTATTATTATCAATGAGCCTAGTCTTTTGAAGACATTTACTGCTAGCCCTGGCCTAGAGGGAAGTGACTCATGAGCTTCTTAGTGAATCTCACCAGCAGATTTCTTATCGGTCTGGTCAATGATGCATCCTCTATGTCCTCCTGTGGAGGGTAGTCCTCTGGTTGGTTTTTCCAGCTGTAATAAATGTCCATCTTAGCATAACTACATCTTGGAGGCTTTTAATCTTTTTATATCTGTCTGCCATGCAAATTCGGTATTTCTATCTCAATGCAGACCATCATTTTCTGTGCTTCTTGGAAACATCCTGAAAGTATGTTCACACCATCCCCTGGTGTCATAACAGGTTGTTAAATCCTGTTATTCCCCAGAAAATGATCCCAAACCAATAAAACTATTTTATCTAACTATGCTTTCTGTCCTTTGGTCAGGCACTCCCCCCCAAATCTAATCCCATGCATACTCTTCCAAATCTTCTTTTACATGGTAGGTGGTTCTTGAAGCTCCTTTTAAAATATAGCATATTTCTTTCTTTATCAGACTTAACCTGGACCTAGTTATGTTATGTTATGTTAAGTTATGTTATGTCCTAATGGCTAGGAGTGGAAAAAGCCCAAGGGAGATATATATTGTCTACTGGGGAGGAAATGTCTGCATTTGATGAATTAGCAAAAGTTAGGCAGCCAAAAATGACTCTAAACATCTCTTTACCTTAAAAATTTTACTGGTTAGCAAAACAAAATAGTTACTGAATTATCCTCATTGTTAAGAAATTGGACTCTTCATATCAACAAAATTCACAGGTAACTGCATTCTATCCCTTTAAGAAATAAAACATTGACTTTTACTTTATTTATTTATAATTCACCTATTCATTTAAATATATTTACACACTTCACTGACATTTTTTTTATTAAACAATGACTTTATTTCACTTTTTTTTGCAAACTCAATATTATATTGAATATTAAGACACTGTGTTGATAAGTCGTGTTGAGACCCACAGGTTGCTAGCTGATTAAGGAGTTATTACAATTGAAGTATGGCAATGACTCATTTTTGAAGAATTCCATAAAAAGTTTTTTTTAAGACAATCATTTTACATTGAAGAATTTTAAGTTTTTCTCTAATAATTATCATTTACTTTTTGTTTAAAATATGAATTTAGTAAAATATATAATTAAATGATTTCATGTGTTTAATTTAGTTTCTTAATTCACCAAACAAAATTTATTTGACATTCAAGAAATCCACTTACTTTGTTCCACATATGGTTGTATGTCTGGATATATTTTTTTCTTTTTAAATTTTATATATACATATATGTGTATATTGTATATGTATATATATGCATATATATGATATACCCTCTTCTGTCATGAAGCTAACTTTCTAGTGAGAGAAGACAATGAACAAGCACGTGAAGACATGTACAAGTGATAAGACTATAAAAACATAATGAAAGTAAGCAACTGGGGGGGGGCGGAGCAAGATGGCGGAGGAGTAGGAGACCTGGATTTCGTCTGGTCTCAGGAATTCAGCTGGATAGGGATCAAACCATTCCGAACACCCACAAACTCAACAGGAGGTCGAAGAAAAGAAGAGCAACAACTCTCTCATCAGAAAAGCGACCACTTTCTGGAAGGTAGGATGTGCGGAGAAGTGAATCCGAGGCAATATTCAGGAGGATAGACGGCGGGGGAGGGGCCTCGGTCGGCCGCTTCTGGCAAGTGATAGAGCCGCGGAGCACAAAATCGGAACTTTTAAAAGTCTGCCCCGCTGAGGGACGTCACTCTGGTGGCTAAGCGGGGGGTGGAACCCTCCGGGACAGTGTGGTCTCAGGACCCTCGGGGTCACAGAAAGACTGGGGGTACCTGAGTGTGGCAGAGCTCCCAGGTAACGGAGAAGGGAAGCCAGCTGCAGAGGCGGAGCCCAGGCGTGGGCTCTCAGCTCGGGGTTGCCATAAACCATGATCCGCGGCACAGTCGGGCCACTGCTCCTCCAGCAGGGACCCAACAAGCGGCAGATCCGGGGAGACTCACCTTCCTCCCCCGGGAGGAGCCGCGCGGGAGTACACCGCAGGGATCTGCTGGGTTTGGAGACTCCACCCGGGGTCGGGTGCCAGAGATAGAAACACACGGTCACAGGCCGGGTGAGCACAGAGTGCAGCCGGAGACCGGGGAGACTGGAGTGACTGAAGGCTTTTCTCTGGGGGCTCACTGAGAAGTGGGGCCCTGAGTTCTCGGCTCCTCCGGGGCGGAGATTGGGAGGCTGCCATTTTCACTCTCCACCTCCAAAGCTGTACGGAAAGCTCGCAGGGAACAAAAGCCCGGGAGAGCAAACCCGAGCAGATTACATAGCCCAGACTGGGCAAGGGCGGGGCAATTCCGCCTCTGGCAGAGACATTTGGAAACCACGGCAACAGGCCCCTCCCCAGAAGATCAGTGAGAATAGCCAGCCAAGACCAAGTTTACCGATCAATGAGAACTGCAGAACTCCAGCACTAGGGGACTACTGCACATAGAATTCATGGCTTTTTTACCATGATCCTTTAGTCTTTCAAAGTTAATTTTTTTTTAACTGTCTTTTTTTCTTTTTTTTTCTTTTTGAATTTTTCTTTTTCCCTTTTTCAACCAACATCTTATCAATCCCTTTTTTTTAAAAAAAAAATATTTTTCATTTTTAGAGTCATATTCTATCCCTTCATAGTAGTTACCCATATTTTTGGCTTATATATATAAGTTGTTCTCTCTTTAAAATTTTGAGATAGTTTCTTCTAACAGATCAAAATATACCCTAAATCTCTAGTATATGGTGTTTTCTATTCCCCTGCCTGATCACATCCTCTCCTTTTTTTTTTCTTATTCTTTTTTCTTTTTTTTAAATCCTCTTCTTTCTTTTTTCAAACAATTTCTTATCAATTCCTTTTATAAAATTTTTTATAATTTCCATCTTTACAGTCATAATCCATCCCTTCATCATATCAACCCTTATTTTTGTACATATATAAGTTATCCTTTCTTTAAAATTTTGGGAGGCACTTTCTTCTAAAAGACCAAAATACACCCCAGATCTAGGGTGGGGCACTGATCTATATATCAGCCTGATCATATTTGATCACATTCTGTTTTTTGTTGTTGTTGTTGTTGTTGTTGTTTTGTTTTGTTTGTTTTTGTTTTTATTTTTATCTTTTTCTTTTTCTTTTTTTTCTTTTTCTTTTTTTTCTTTTTCTTTTTTCTCTCTTTCCCTTTCTTTTCCCACTGCTTCAGGTCTTTTCTGATTTGTTTAGAGTATATTTTCTGGGGACGTTGTTACTCTGCTAACATTTTGTTCTCTCATTAATCTAGTCTCCCCTGCACAAAATGACAAGGCGGAAAAAATCACCTCAAAAAAAAGAACAAGAGGTAGTACTGACTGCCAGGGACCTACTCAATACGGACGTTAGTACGATGTCAGATCTAGAGTTCAGAATCATCACTTTAAAGATACTAGCTGGGCTTGAAAAAAATATGGACGTTATTAGAGAAACCCTTTCTGGAGAAGTAAAAGAACTAAAATCCAACCAAGTAGAAATCAAAAAGGCTATTAATGAGGTGCAATCAAAAATGGGGGCGCTAACTGCTAGAATAAATGAGGCAGAAGAGAGAATCAGTAATATAGAAGATGAAATGATGGAAAATAAAGAAGCTGAGAAAAAGAGGGATAAACAACTACTGGATCACGAGGGCAGAATTTGAGAGATAAGCGATACCATAAGACGAAACAATATTAGAATAATTGGGATCCCAGAAGAAGAAGAAAGAGAGAGGGGGCAGAAGGTATAATGGAGCAAATTATAGCAGAGAACTTCCCTAATTTGGGGAAGGAAACAGGCATCAAAATCCAGGAAGCACAGAGAACCCCTCTCAAAATCAATAAAAATAGGTCAACACCCCGACATCTAATAGTAAAACTTACGAGTCTCATAGACAAAGAGAAAATCCTGAAAGCAGCTCGGGAGAAGAGATATGTAACCTACAAGGGTAGAAACATTAGATTGGCAACAGACCTATCCACAGAGACCTGGCAGGCCAGAAAGGACTGGCAGGATATATTCAGAGCACTAAATGAGAAAAATATGCAGCCAAGAATACTCTATCCAGCTAGGCTGTCATTGAAAATTGAAGGAGAGATGAAAAGCTTCCAGGACAAAGAAAAACTAAAGGAATTTGCAAACACAAAACCAGCCGTACAGGAAATCTTGAAAGGGGTCCTCTAAGCAAAGAGAGAGCCTAAAAGCAACATAGACCAGAAAGGAACCAGACAATATACGGTAACAGTCACCTTACAGGCAATACAACGGCACTAAATTCCTATCTTTCAATAGTTACCCTGAATGTAAATGGGCTCAATGCCCCAATCAAAAGACACAGGCTATCAGACTGGATTAAAAAACAAGACCCATCGATATGCTGTCTGCAAGAGACTCATTTTAGAACCAAAGACACCCCCAGATTGAAAGTGAGGGGGTGGAAAACCATTTACCATGCTAATGGACACAAAAAGAAAGCTGGGTGGCAATCCTTATATCAGACAAATTAGATTTTAAACCAAAGACTGTAATAAGAGATGAGGAAGGACATTATATCCTACTTAAAGGATCTATCCAACAAGAAGATCTAACAATTGTAAATATCTATGCCTCTAACATGGGAGCAGCCAATTATATAAGGCAATTAATAACAAAAGCAAAGAAACACATCAACAACAATACAGTAATAGTGGGGGACTTTAACACCCCCCTACTGAAATGGACAGATCGTTTAAGCAAAAGATCAACAAGGAAATAAAGACTTTAAATGACACACTGGACCAAATGGACTTCACAGACCTATTCAGAACATTCCACCCCAAGGCAATGGAATACACATTCTTCTCTAGTGCCCATGGAACATTCTCCAGAATAGATCACATCCTAGGTCACAAATCAGGTCTCAACTGGTACCAAAAGATTGGGATCATTCCCTGCCTATTTTCAGAGCACAATGCTTTGAAACTAGAACTCTATCACAAGAGGAAAGTTGGAAAGAACTCAAATACATGGAGACTAAAGAGCATCCTACTGAAGAATGAATGGGTCAACCAGGAAATTAAAGAATAATTAAAAAATACATGGAAACCAATGAAAATGAAAACACAACTATTCAAAATCTTTGGGATGCAGCAAAGGCAGTCCTAAGAGGAAAGTATATAGCAATACAAGCCTTTCTCAAGAAGCAAGAAAGGTCTCAAGTACACAACCTAACCCTACACCTAAAGGAGCTGGAGAAAGAACAGCAAATAAAACCTAAACCCAGCAGGAGAAGAGAAATAATAAAGATCAGAGCAGAAATCAATGAAATAGAAACTAAAAAAACAGTAGAACAAATCAAAGAAACTAGGAGCTGGTTCTTTGAAAGAATTAACAAGATTGATAAACCCCTGGTCAGACTTATCAAAAAGAGAAGAGAAATGACCCAAATGAACAAAATCATGAATGAAAGAGGAGAGATCACAACCAACACCAAAGAAATGCAAACAATTATAAGAACATAGTATGAGCAACTCTATGCCAGCAAATTAGATAACCTGGAAGAAATGGATGCATTCCTAGAGATGTATCAACTACCAAAACTGAACCAGGATGAAATAGAAAACCTGAACAGACCTATAACCACTAAGGAAATTGAAGCAGTCATCAAAAATCTCCCAACAAACAAAAGCCCAGGGCTGGATGGCTTCCCAGGGGAATTCTACCAAACATTTCAAGAAGAATTAATACCTATTCTTCTGAAACTGTTCCAAAAAATAGAAATGGAAGGAAAACTTCCAAACTCGTTTTATGAGGCCACCATTACCTTGATCCCAAAACCAGACAAAGACCCCATCAAAAAGGAGAATTACAGACCAATATCCCTGATGAACATGGATGCAAAAATTCTCACCAAAATACTAGCCAATAGGGGCGCCTGGGTGGCTCAGTTGGTTAAGCGACTGCCTTCAGCTCGGGTCATGATCCTGGAGTCCCGGGATCGAGTCCCGCATCGGGCTCCCTGCTCGGCGGGGAGTCTGCTTCTCCCTCTGACCATCCTCCCTCTCATGCTCTCTGTCTCTCATTCTCTCTGTCTCAAATAAATAAATAAAATCTTTAAAAAAAAAAAAAAAAATACTAGCCAATAGGATCCAACAGTACATTAAAAAGATTATTTACCACGACCAAGTGGGATTTACCCGTGGGCTGCAAGGTTGGTTAAACATCCGCAAATCAATCAACGTGATACAATACATTAACAAAAGAAAGAACAAGAATCATATGATCCTCTCAATAGATGCAGAAAAAGCTTTTGACAAAGTACAGCATCCTTTCTTGATCAAAACTCTTCAGAGTATAGGGATAGAGGGTACATACCTCAATATCATAAAAGCCATCTATGAAAAACCTACAGCAAATATCATTCTCAATGGGGAAAAACTGAGAGCTTTCCCCCTAAGGTCAGGAACGCGGCAGGGATGTCCACTATCACCACTGCTATTCAACATAGTATTGGAAGTCCTAGCCACAGCAATCAGACAACAAAAAGAAATCAAAGGCATCCAAATTGGCAAAGGAGAAGTCAAACTCTCACTCTTTGCAGATGATATGATACTTTACTTTATGTGGAAAACCCAAAAGACTCCACCCCAAAACTGCTAGAACTCATACAGGAATTCAGTAAAGTGGCACGATAGAAAATCAATGCACAGAAGTCAGTCGCATTCCTATACACCAACAACAAGACAGAAGAAAGAGAAATTAAGGAGTCAATCCCATTTACAATTGCGCCCAAAACCATAAGATACCTAGGAATAAATCTAACCAAAGAGGCAAAGGATCTGTACTCAGAAAACTATAAAATACTCATGAAAGAAATTGAGGAAGACACAAAGAAATGGAAAAACGTTCCATGCTCATGGATTGGAAGAACAAATATTGTGAAGATGTCAATGCTGCCTAGAGCAATGTACACATTCAATGCAATCCCCATCAAAATACCATCCACTTTTTTCAAAGAAATGGAACAAATAATCCTAAAATTTGTATGGAACCAGAAAAGACCCCGCATAGCCAGAGGAATGTTGAAAAAGAAAAGCAAAGCTGGCAGCATCACAATTCCGGACTTCCAGCTCTATTACAAAGCTGTCATCATCAAGACAGTATGGTACTGGCACAAAAACAGGCACATAGATCAATGGAACAGAATAGAGAGCCCAGAAATGGACCCTCAACTCTATGGTCAACTCATCTTTGACAAAGCAGGAAAGAATGTCCAATGGAACAAAGACAGTCTCTTCAACAAATGGTGTTGGGAAAATTGGATAGCCACATGCAGAAGAATGAAACTGGACCATTTCCTTACACCACACACAAAAAGAGACTCCAAATGGTTGAAAGACCTCAATGTGAGACAGGAGTCCATCAAAATCCTAAAGGAGAACACAGGCAGCAACCTCTTTGACCTCAGCCGAAGCAACTTCTTCTTAGAAACATCGCCAAAGGCAAGGGAAGCAAGGGCAAAAATGATCTATTGGGACCTCATCAAGGTAAAAAGCTTTTGCAAAGCAAAGGAAACAGTCAACAAAACCAAAAGACAACCGACAGAATGGGAGAAGATATTTGCAAATGACATATCAGATAAAGGGCTAGTATCCAAAATCTATAAAGAACTCATCAAACTCAACACCCAAAGAACAAAGAATCCAATCAAGACATGGGCAGAAGACATGAACAGACATTTTTCCAAAGAAGACATCCAAATGGCCAACAGACACATGAAAAAGTGCTCAATATCGCTGGGCATCAGGGAAATCCAAATCAAAACCTCAATGAGATACCACCTCACACCAGTCAGAATGGCTAAAATTAACAAGTCAGGAAATGACAGATGTTAGCGGGGATGCAGAGAAAGGGGAGCCCTCCTACGGTGTTGGTGGGAATGCAAGCTGGTGCAGCCACTCTGGAAAACAGTATGCAGGTTCCTCAAAAAGTTGAAAATAGAGCTACCATATGATCCAGCAATTGCACTACTGGGTATTTACCCCAATGATACAAAAGTAGGGATCCGAATGCGTACGTGCACCCCGATGTTTATAGCAGCAATATCCAAACTGTGGAAAGAGCCAAGATGTCCATCGACAGATGAATGGATAAAGAAGAAGTGGTATATATATATACAATGGAATATTATGCAGCCATCAAAAGGAATGAGATCTTGCCATTTGCAATGACGTGGATGGAACTGGAGGGTATTATGTTGAGTGAAATAAGTCAAACAGAGAAAGACATGTATCATATGACCTCACTGATATGAGGATTTCTTAATCGCAGGAAACAAACTGAGGGTTGCTGGAGTTGGGGGTGGGGTGGGAGGGAGGGGGTGACTGGGTGATAGACACTTGGGAGGGTATGTGCTCTGGTAAGCGCTGTGAATTGTGCAAGACTGTTGAATCTCAGATCTGTACCTCTGAAACAAATAATGCAATATATGTTAAGAAAAAAAAAAGAAGAAGGAGGTAGCAGGAGGGGAAGAATGAAGCGGGGGTAATCGAAGGGGTAGATGAACCATGAGAGACGATGGACTCTGAAAAACAAACAGGGTTCTAGAGGGGAGGGGGGTGGGAGGATGGGTTAGCCTGGTGGTGGGTATTGAGGAGGGCACATTCTGCATGGAGCACTGGGTGTTATGCACAAACAATGAATCATGGAACACTTCATCTAAAACTAATGATGTAATGTATGGGGATTAACATAAGAATAAAAAAAAAAAAGAAAGTAAGCAACTGGGAAAGAGGATATGAGTAATTGGTGACCTTACCAATGAGGGAATTTTTAGCAGAGACTTTCAGGAAGGGGAAGAAAAGTCATGCACATATATTTTGCTGAAAAATTCTAGGTAGAGGGAAGTGTAAGAGAAAAGGTATGAGAAATGAGAAAAGGCTTAGGTATGGTTATGTCCTGGGACTTACCTCAGAAAAGTGTGGAACCTGGTATGGTGGGAGTGAGGTTTGAAATTAATAGTATGGATAAGTCCAAAACCTCCCCAAACATAAAATATATGTACACATTATTATTATTATTAAACATACATTATTAAATATATATACACATATGCTATTGTATATATGTTTAATACCCAAACTTATTTTGGTAAATAATCATATGACAACGATAACTAACTGGTAGACTTAAAGGGTGTTATGAAATGCTAATACATAAAACCCAGAGAAATAGATTTTTTTCCATTTTAAAAAAAGAATAAAAATATGAAGAACCATTTCTATGATTCCAAGTGTTCAAACCAACAGCAAAAAATGAACTAGGGCAAAATGGCCAGTATTAAAATGTCCTTCACTTTCATAACCTTGGTGTGTCTCACATGGACAGTACTTCTCATAGTGGGGATCAGAAATATTTTCTTTTCCTTTGAGATAGAGCAACTCACAATATATGGATTTCAGAAACTATTTCACAGAGTCATTCAATTCCATTTATTTCAAATACCGCTGCCGTGGGAGTAATAAATATGCAACTGCCTGTAGACACAATGAAGTACTTAATCTTGAGCAAAGGTTGTTGAGTTGTTAAACATGAAAGCTGCAGAATGTGTTTCTCCACTCCGAGGAAAATAAAATTTTATTCTGGATATTTGTGTCCAAAAACGGACAAGGAGATTAAGGCCAAATGTGGACATAGGAAGATTAAAAGGATTTACAGTATCTTGTGAATTTTGTTTTTTAGGCTGACCCTGCAAAAGTTAATTTAGTATTTTTCATGAAAGAAAATTGGATGGAAGAAATAGATATGCAGCAATGTACCTTTACAAATGCTAATATTCACATGAATCTTAAGATTCGAGGTTAAAAGTGGTATAAAATATGGATAATAGTAATATTAGGCAGATGGCCTTTTCCTCTTATGTCTTGCCCAATGAAGATAGACAAACGCAATAAAATTCTAAAAGAAAAAATTATTTATGTCGAGTTTCTTATGTCATACACCACAATCAGCATATTTCTTTAAAAGCATGAATTCAAAGTTTAGCTTCAAGAGAATACTAGATCTTTAAGATTTCTTATGGGAAATATATATATTTTTTAATTACTTTTTTTTCTTTTTCTTCATTGACCTAAAAAAAGTCACTGTAATTGTTCTCAATGATGAACAATTAAAGTAAAATTTCTTCCTTTCTTTTATTTTTCTGTGTACTCTTTAAATCCCCAATTCATGTCAATGACAAAGGCCACCAGCAAAAACCAGTAAGAGGAAACATATTAAAGAATGTCTACATGATCAATGACTAATAAAAATCATAAGAGAACTTGTTCTGAGAAATACATTACTATAAATTGACTTAATCATTATCAGAAATGTCATTACTAGATTCCTTATATCCATAACTAATGTACTTTTAAATATACAATATTGAAATATTAGCAAATAGAAGACATGCTAAAACCAAAGACATACAGGACTATTGAAAAAAGAGCCCTTTCTATACTTTATAGGTAAATTCTGTACTATAAAGAAAGTAAATGATAACTTTTTTTAAATTACATTTGAACATGTTAACATACAGCTAATATTATGACAGCTGATGGTATTACTAATCTTATTTTATAAAAACTGGAAATTATTACAGTACAATAAAATAATAATTATGATAAGGCAGTCTTATGATTCACAGTCCAATGGCTCGTGGAGGGACTGGTAAAACTAAAGTCTTACAGGGTTGATTTCTAACTAGAAAGAAACATTATCTGCAATCAGTACACAAACTGCAAAAATTTGTACATGGTCTGGACTCTTCAAGTTAGTAAAAAATCACCTTAAGAAGTTTATAGAATATTCAAGATTGTGTTTAGCAAATCTATAATGTGCAAATACATTTTACTTTCTATAGAGAGTAAATATTTTAGATTTTGGAAGCTCTATAGTCTCTGTCTCAGCTACTCAATTATACTAATATGGGCAGAAGTTACCCTTAGACAACACATGCATGAGTAAGGGTAGCTCTGTTGAAATCAAACTTCACTTACAAAAATAGGTAGTGGGCTGGATTTAACCAGCCCACTACCCCAATCTACCAATTCTAGTTCTGGATAAATCTGTATAACATAGTCAAAAAAAATAGCACAGGATACATGAATAGAAACTACCAATTCAATTACATATAAAATAGTCAAACAATAAAACCTGGGTTTTTTGTTTTTGTTTTTGTTTTTGTTTTTTTGGTGACCCTGAAATGGTTGACTGTCAAAGTTTTCATAAAGAGTCAGCTAACCATGTATATTCTGTCTTGCTCTAAATATAACTAAACTTCTGTAAACAATTATAATATCAGTAAAGTAAGTTACACTTGTGTCTTTTTGCATGAGTAAAATTTGGAGGGGGTCCACTTTTGGTTTGGCTAAGTAAGCTCCTACTAGACCTATGCTCTCACAAATTACGATGAACAAAATACAGAGGTAACTAGAGAGTGAACACATACAGAACATTAAGGAGAAGAGTCAAATACTGAAAGAAGAAAATGGCTCGGAGTAGACTTACTGTTGTTTATTGGCTTTAGGCTTTAAGGAAAATGTCTGTGGCACAAAAATGATAGTTAAAACAATGATAGAAAGTGCAGTATTTTCAGCCTGAAAAAAACAGAAGACAGAGTTTGGGCAACCACAGGTGTTATAAAATAAAGGATGACTCTCAGACAGTTGAGAGCCAAAGTTGAAGAAGCCCCAAATTTTGTATGTAAACTCTGTTGAATCTTTGATTTACCTGTGAACCATGCATGACACAGACTTCAGATAGACAAAAATAACCAGTCTGGGATTTGTTAGTTATCTAAGAGACAGAATTTGCATTTTGAGTATGACACAATTAAAAGCCTACTAAAACATAAAAACCGAAAAAATCAACAATTTGGAGAACATCACATTCACAATGACTAGGATATAATCCAATTATTCCACATACAAGGAACTAGAAATAAATGACATATTTCACAAAAATAATGATTGATATATAGAACAGCTAACAAAAAATTGGTAAGATATGGATGATCGGAATAACACCATTAACTATTTATTTATTTATTTATTTATTTATTTTTAACCATTTATTTTGATATTTACACAACACTACCCTAACATTATTAACAACAAAATAAATGTTAAGTGACTATCAGGAAATAATGAACATCAGTGTAGAAACTAATAAAATAGAAAACAGACAACTAATAGAATAATTTAACAGAGAAATTATTTTGTTGTGAAGATCAACATGATTTATAAACCACTAACTCGATTAATCAAAAAAAAAGTGCAAGAGCATTAATTACCAATATCAGAAATGAAAGGATGGTTATCATTACAAGTGGTACACACATAAACAAGATTAGAGACTATTATGAACAATTTTCTGCCAACAACTTCAACACCTTAGATCAAAGGAACAAATTTTTGAAAAATGCAATGTACCCAAACTGACATGGGACAAAGGACAAAATCTGAATAATCCTATGTCTAGGAAATAAATTGAATCCATTATCATAAAGCTTCCAAACAAGAAAATTCTAGGACCGGATGGTATCACTGGTAAATTTTTTCAAACATTTAAGGAAGAATATTACCAATCTACATAAACTTTTTCACTATATAGAGGAGGAGGAAACATTTCCAAACCCACAGAAATATATTAAAATAAAGTAATACTAATGACTAATATTCCCCCATGAACTTAAATGTAAAATTAATTTATAATATTTTAGAAAATCGAATCCAATAATATATAAGAAGGATAATGTATCATAGCTAATAGGTTTTGTCACAAGAATACAAGATTGATTTAACTTTCTAAAATCAATTAATGTGTAGTTTGCCATATTAACAGAGTAAAGAAGAAAAAGTACAAATTAAATTTGAATAATGAAAAAAAAGCATTTTATAAAATTTGACACTCTTTCAAAATTAAAACTTGTAACAATTTAGTAATAGAAGGAAACGTCCTCAACCTGATAAAGGACGTTTATGAAAAACCTAGGGCTAATATCCAACTTAATATTGAAGATTTGAATACTTTCTCTCAAGTTGGGAACAAGTAAAAAATGCCCATTCTCACCACTTTTGCAGAGGTCTCAGCCATTGCAAAAACAAAGAATAGAAATAATGGTACAAAGATAAGAGAGGAAGAAGTAAATTTATTTGCAGATGGCATAGTATTTACACATAAAATCATCAGGAATCTACAATGTAATTACTAGGACTAATCAGTGAATTTAGCAAAAAAATCTCAGGATACAAGATTAATATACAGAAAGCACTTATATTTTTATATACTCTGAACAAAAATTCCAAAAATTCTATTTGTATGAGTGTCAAAAACATAAAGAACTTAGAAATAAATTTAACAAAATATGTGCTAACATCTCTATACTTAATGAAGACCTAAATAAATGAATAAATAATAAGAAAACCTATTGTCATAGATTGCAAGAATCAATATTAAGATGTTAACTCCTCTCAAACTGATGTATAGATTCAGTCAATGTCAAATCAAAAGCTCAACAAGTTTTGTTTGTTTGTTTTTGGTAACAATTGACAATATAACTTTAAAATGTGTGTGGAAAAGAAAAAGACATAGAATATTCAAAGCAATCTTGAAAAAACAAATCTTAAAAATTTAGAATAGCTGTTTTCAAGCCTTACTATAAAGCTTTAGTAATCAAGAGAATGTTGTTTCAGCATAAGAATCAATGTCCACATTAATAGAACAAAATAGAGAGCCCAGAAATATACTTACAAGACCATTTAATTTTCAGCTTAGGCTCCCAGGCAAGCTGGTGTGGCAAGAAATATCTTTTCAACAAATGGTGCTGGAATTATTAAATATGTATATGAAAATAATGATAATCTTAATTCCTATCTCACATTCTACAAAAACATTTAAACTTAGCTAGAACATAGGCCTATATATAAAACTTAAAACCATAAAATTTGTGGAGGAAAACATGTTTTCTTGATTTGGAGGGGTTCTTCTTAGACAGGTTACAGAAAAAAATAATTCTAAAGGAAAAAATGATAAGTTAGACTTATCAAAATAAAAAATTTATATTCATATGATGAAAGTATTAAGAAAATAAAGAAGCCATAGTCTGCATGAATGTATTCACAAAAATATATCTTTAACCAAGTACTAGCATCCACGTATCATGGTATATGATGAAAAACTCCTACAACTTAATAAAAGAGACAATCCAATAATAAAAATGAGCCAAAGCTTTGAACAGACACTTCACAAAGTAAGATATAAAATGGCCAATAAGTGTATGAAGAAGTGTCAACACTTCAACAGTATTACACAGTAAAAAATGCAAATTAAAACCACAATAAGCTCAACTCCACATCCACCCAAAATGGCAAAAGTTAAATAGACTTACAACATCAAGTAACAGCAAGTAGGTAGAACAGCCAGAATTCCCATATATTCCTGGTGGGATTCCAAATACTAAACGATTCCGGAAAAAAAAAAAAAAAAAAAACCTGATAATTTCTAAATAAAGTTACACATAAATCTACCCTATGACTCAGCAATTCTAATCCTATGTAGTTAACCAAGAGAAATGAAAGCAAATGTCATAAAAGTTCATATGAGAATGTTCATAACTCTTTTCATAATGGCAAAGAACTGGAAACAAGCTCAATGTACATTAATCGGGACACCTGGGTGGCTCAGTTGGTTGAGCGACTGCCTTCCGCTCGGGTCATGATCCTGGAGTCCCGGGATCGAGTCCCGCGTCGGGCTCCCTGCTCAGCAGGGAGTCTGCTTCTCCCTCTGACCTTCCTCCTTCTCATGCTCTCTCTCATTCTCTCTCTCTCAAATAAATAAATAAAATCTTAAAAAAAATTAAAAAAAATGTACATTAATAGGAGAATTAATAAGCTATATTATATTCATGCAGTTATATATTTCTATTCAACAATGAAAAGAGAATAACACTCAATATATGCTCAACCATATGGTTATTCTACTTTTATGAACAGGATAATCGAATAAACAGGGGAAAATAACCATAACAATGTTTATCTTGGGGTGTGGCAAGTACAGTAAGAGGCAACTTTTTGGTGATGATGATATTCTATATATTGCTCAGGGGTTGTGTTAAGCAGATGTGTGGAAAAACTCAGAGAATGTGCATTAATATGGATGCATTCCATTTTATATCAGTTTTTATCATAAGAAAAACCGAACAAATACTAAAATCTATTTAACAATATACATTCTGATACCCTAAAGAGAAAATGTTTGAAATTTATTTTGAAATGTACCAGTAAAAACATGTTTGGGTAAGGGATGGGTAGAGGGATGGATACATGGGTAACTGGATGACAAATCAAATATAACACAATAATAGTAATAGAATTTATATGGTGGGTATACAGGACACATCTATAAAATTATTTCAAATGTGAAAATATTTACAATAAAATTATAAAATACAATAAAATATTATATTATTGAACATATTTTGATTTCAGTTTGTTGTCCCAACCTGGGATTTTGTTCTCCTTCAAGAATTGTTAAACTGAGTGGGTTGGAGGTTGAGGGAGTGGAATTAGTAACAACAGAGTAATAGAACCTGCTGTGCAGTTTGTTCAAGCAAGGCATCTGGTAACTGGAGTTTATTTTTGTTTTTATGGCGAGGTACACAGCATGAAGACTCGTTTCCACAAATGTAGAGTCAGTAGATATTTATCGTCCTGTGTAACAGAATCATTCCTGATATGATGGAAGTCATGTTACCCTTCTTGTCTATTGATACTTATTGGTATACGAAAGACAGGATGTATTTGAATAGGGCTTAGGGAGTTTCTATTGAAACAAACTGAATAAAATCACCATCTATGTCTCTTTGGCAATTAGTTTTAAGAGAACCTTTTGCAGGTTTAGAGATTCTTCTAACTAAGTTGCATCTTCTGGCATGAAAATGTATCAAAGGTCCTAAAGGAAAATTTTCCCTAAAGGAAGCTGCCATGTGGGCTGATGATCTGCAATAACATGAAGGGCTTCAGGTTTGGTGGCTAATCCACTTTCAGGCACAATCGAGGGATGAACCTGGAATCTCCAGGCTTAATTACCTGGCAAAATGCCCTGCTTTGAGGATAGGTTAAGTATGTGAAGGTGAACTAAAATTGCTCTCACTTTGAAGCATGGTACGAAGTTGCAAATATGAAACGAAATGGAGCTATGAAGGTTGTGTCAGGATTCTTTGGAAAAGTTCTTCCACAGGGATGCAGCGGAGTGGCAGCCAAATTAGAGCTCCTGGAGGACAAATCACCCTCTATAATCATTCACCTGCCTCATATCTGTTGTCAGAAAGACGGGCCAATACCTTTGACTTGACATTCATGTTCTTGGTTCTCTGATCATTTAAGATGTGGCAGGAGGGACATGTTGTGCCTCTTGCTAATAAAAACATCTAGAACTCTAGCAATTATTTGGACAATAGAAGTGATAGGATTCTATTTGCACCCAAAAGTGATAAAGCAGTTTGTGTCAGTTATAAAACAAATATTAAGTAGAGTCCTTCCTCTGGTCATCTGTTCTGCAATTATACATCTATTTAGTATCAAATGGTTGCTTTTAAGAGTTAGGGAGTAAGAAATTTATAAATAAAAAGATATTGATTTCATGCATGCTTACATAAACAAGCAATTATAATTTTGTGGTGTAAGGTTTACTTCTTTGAATAGTCTCTTATACACTGCTGATTCAATAGGGTGCTGGGTTAATGCTTGAAGACAATCAAAACAGTAAAATGAGAGAATACTGAAGCCACTTCGGTGGAATGAAGACTCTCCCCAGAAAATAAATGGACTTATGTTTTGGAGCACCCATTACCTCCTACTGGCAATGTAGTCTGGATTAAATTAGGTACCCTGATGGAAACTCAGTGTCCTCATCTGTAATGTGGAAATAATAATGATTATAATAAACTCTTAATGTTAGAAGTAAATTTAATTTGAAATACTCTTTGAATTTAAAACATAGCACATTTATAAGAAATAATTCTGTGAAATGTGAAATAAAAAGAGGATTGATAAAAATTATTACATGATCATGAGTTCAGAATCAAATGTGTTTTTTCACATGTTTACATTATAGAATGGATGGGATTTAGTGATTTGGTACATTTTCAATATCTAGAATCAGAGTATAGGAAGTTTTAGTAATAAAAAAGTATTCTTCACAATGTATTTTGTTAGGATTACATAAATGAAATCAAGAATCAGCTTAATTTTAATGTAATTTGGGTTCCAGAAAATCCCTTATGAGGTTTCAAAATTACTACAGCCCTTTAGAGTGTCAGGGAAAAAAAATCATTTTAGGTTAGATTAATATTTGAGTGAAATCACAAAGGAGAGAAAACTTTAAAAAATTAAGTCACTCCCCAAAATCAAATGTCTAAAAATAAGATTATATTAGATGACAAGCCAAATATGTATTATCGTTTTCAATAAGCATGATAAACTTTTCTTTTTTTTAACTTCAAACATTGGGATTATATCCCACGATCCATAAATGAGCAAGTTATGAAAAAATTTTAGACGTTGTCCTAGACAAACTGAAGTTAAAAGATGGGGAGATAGGATTACTTTACAAAGTAATCTCAGGACCTTTTCAGTGCCTTTGGAATCATTCCTTTATTATCACAGGACTTCAAGTCATTTTCCAACCCAGAAGTTAAATGTTCTACCTGGAAAAGTGTATGCAACTCTTTAACTTCCAAAGTCAAAACACTCACTTCAGGAAGTGGTGGGGCTACAGACAGGAAGTAGCAATAGAACTCTCATGGATGGCTGTAGGCTCATTCCTCCCTGTTTGGTGTGGCTCATCAGATCTGCCCTGCTTGTGAAGAATGGAGAGAGTTATCAGGTGCTAGTTTTGGGGTTTCATCCTACCTCTCTGTAGTCCCAAGTGATTTCTCATTTGTTTCAAGATATGATAGCCTCTTACTAAAATAAATATGAATAATGTAATTTCCAAATTCATCTAATAATCATAGATCAATACTATGTTATCTATTTAGACTTCCTTAATTCTGTAGGTTACTTATTTTATCAAATAAAAGTTTGTTTTCAAATTTCTTTTCTAACACAGAGATTTTGAATTAGATAAAATAAGTTAAATGTCACAGTTTAAGTACAGAAATGGAAAAGATAAAAGAGACTTTTACTTTTCTTTTAATATATTTCCCTTCTCTAAGAGGAATTCCTCCTGAGGTTTCAGAAGCTCCATAGTGTCTGGTATTTGTAAACAAATGGGAATTAAATGCCAGCTCCATGCCACATTATATTAGCTGAAACTAAAGTCAGTTTAATTTTTTTCCAATTGAGTTCAATTTTTGCAACCTTTTGTCCTTCAGTTTTAACAAGGAGAAAGTAGTTTGTTAGATCAGAAAAAAACTTCAGAGAAACTTAAGAACATCAGAAAAATAACACACCCCTCTATTTGTTGAGCCAATATACTAAATCAGAATGATCTAAACTGATAGCTTTATAATAGCTTGCCCGATGTATTACAACTAAATAAAAAAATCTGTGCATAATATATTTTCACAGCTAAGATAGTCAATTTATGTGAAAAAGAACTGAAATATGGTTTTCTTGGATTGCGGAAATAATTGTCACAACCAGTACTTTACATTTCAAATCCGAATATGGTAACTTGTGTTTCTATAATATAATTAAAAGGGCAAGATATAAAACATATTATGTGAAACTGAAAAGCCACACATTGATTGTAAGAACTTGATACCAGTTTTATGACCTAGTTACACTGATTATTTGCAAGGATACTGATTTTTAAACTAAAAGACTAAAAAGATTAATATCCCATCTCATATTATAAAGTTATAAAATATATGTATGTAAAATATATCACAATTGTTAAATAATGCCATTAAATAATATTTGACTGAGTTTAACGTGCTATAATGACAGCATGAGAAGTGGAGTAATGATAAAAGGAGCTATAGTAATAAAACTTAGAGATTCAAAAGTGATGCAATTGTTATATACAAATCAATCTTAAAAACAATGTAAAGACTGAAAAATATTCCCTAAATTATATTATATATATTTTTACAAATTTTAGGAACAACACAATGCATATTATAATTTTGGTTGCCAAACCTTAACATAAACAGGGGTAAAGAATTTGCCTTTCTTTTTCTTCAATAACTTAACTGCTGGAAATTTTGAGTGAGAATATCAAAAACAGGAACATTTTCTTGTAACTGGAATTCTCTGCAATATTGTCTTATCATGCATAATCCCATACAATATCTCTCCTGAACATCTGGAATCTACTCCTATCATGTTCCCAATATTTGCAATCTTGTTTCCTTCCATTAAAATGTCACTGATAGTTTTAAAAACCTCCTTTACGTGAGTTTTTTTTTTTAAAGATTTTATTTATTTGACAGAGAAAGTGAGAGAGGGAACACAAGCAGGGGGAGCAGGAGAGGGAGAAGCAGGCTTCTCCCAATGCAGGGCTCGATCCCGGGACCCCAGGATCATGACCCGAGCCGAAGGCAGACGCTTAACAACTGAGCCACCCAGGTGCCCATTTACATGAGTATTATTATCAGTATTTTAAATTTGAAGATATAAAGGATCAGAAAGTTTAAACAATTTGCAAAACTCATGTGGTTGCTAAGTGTCAGAGTTGTACCCAAGTCCAAGTTCAAATTCCCCATGCCTGTTACACAAACGTGCTTACTTTGAACAACTATACCAGTTTTTTTCCAATTTATTGCCTTTGTTTACAGCATTAAGAAATTTTAGAAATAGACATTAATTTTGGTATACTTGGCTCTAAATCTTTATTTTACACTAGTTAACGGAGGGCTATGTGGTTGAGTGATTTAGAGCTATTAACGTCTCTTTCATTGCGTGTTCCTTTTCTTCCTGAACAAAATCCCTTAATAGCAAACATTTTATAAGTCATAATAATAACAACAACTAAAGCGCAAAGGGAATGTTTGACAAATTAAAAACAAAAAACATAGATTATAGAAATATATCCAAGAAGCGATGTAATCTATAAAATTAGTGTAAAGATTAGACTAACTTGTCAAAATACAAAAAGTCACATGTCAGAAAATTTTTTGTTGAATTTAATGGCATATGTGTCTATGGTATATGGTATATGTATGGAATATGGCTATGTGCAGTATATAGAAAATACATACGTTAGGTGCATCTGGGTGGCTTAGTCGGTTAAGTGCCCAACTCTTGATCTCAGCTCAGGTCTTGATCTCAAGGTCGTGAGTTTAAGCTCTGTGTTGGGCTCTGTATGTGGAGCCTACTTAAAATACATTTATTAAATATAAAGATACAGGAAAGTTTAAAATAAAGAAATGGAAAATATACTTGGCAAAGAATTACTAAAAAGAACTAATGTAACAGAATAACATTCAACCAGTTAGGCTGTTCAATCAGTTTCCGATGTTTACCCTAGCAAAACTGCAGAAATCAGAAGGCAGTTTGTATATGAATAACTTGCAACCACACACACACACACACACACACACACACACACACACACACACACACACACACACACACCCCTCAGAGACATCCCTGGGAATATAGAAGGTGTTCTGATCTGGCCCATGAGTTGCAAAGTGGGTTGTGGGGATTTGATGCAGTCTGGGCCTTCATGAATCCAGAGACAGTCGTCACATGATGGTTCAAAGAAATCTTGCTTTCACTTCTCCCTGTCATTGCACAGAGACAATTATTGTTTGTTTCCTTACCCCAGAAATCTGCAGCTATAGCCCACCTATTGGTGTTTGGGAAGAAACATCTAGACCACATAGAAGTCTTGCTGAGCGTCAGAAATTGAATGAAACTAAATCAGGTTGGAACAACAAATTCTGGGCATTGTTCCTCTGCCCACAAGCCAAGGTTGGCTGTCAACAACTGTGTCTTTCCAACACTATCTTTTCTATGATTTAAATGTGAATCCCTTAGAGAGTGGTCTTGTGGCATAAAAGCAAAGTAGCAGGATAAACAAAGGTTCTGTGGTATGTGGAGCTCCCTGCACTGGCTCACCTTATCCACACTGCTTTGCGTCTTCTGAGGGACATAGCATGGATATGCCACTTTTCCCAACATGTATTATTGGACAGAATAGAAGCAAACATACACGTAAAGGACACAATCTCTATTCAAAAGAAAGACAACAAACTGGAGGACACATAGCACTTAAACAAAATGAGTGGAATGAAAAAATCAACTTGCAGTAAACAAACACTCAAATGGAGAGGAGAATATCAGAGAGAGACTCAAGTTTAATAGGTTGATGTTTATAAATATTGGAACTTTCTTTCAACAGAATTAAAAACTTAAAATTGCACATAAAATAAATATTTAGAATGAGAAAATACCACAATATCACAAAATTTAAAAAGTAGCATAATTTTATGTACAACTTTAGTTTAGTTACCCTGAACTTCCAGAACAGTTTTATTTCCCTATACTTTTTGTCTACATATTCTCTGACCATCTTTTCATATGACAACAATATTACAATATTTTTTCCAAAAGAATGTGGAGATTGGTAAATCAGTCTTTCTTTTAACATGGTTGATTCACAATGGTTCCTTAGCATTACAATTTTAAATACTTCTTAGAACTTTAAAGCTCTAATGGTAAGTTATGTACAATTTAGTGATTTTTTGTCAAATTTAGAAAAACAACTATCGAATATTTTTCATATATGAGCAATAAGATTTCAAGGATTCAAGTTTTACATGCATGTCTTGAAAATGTTCATAAAAATAAATAAAATGTTAAAGTTCAATCATGTGAAGAAATTTTAAAGGAACATAAAATTTTTATTTATTTATTTATTTAGATTTTTTTTTTTATTATTCATGAGAGACAGAGTGAGAGAGAAAGGCAGAGGGAGAAGCAGGCTCCCAAGGAGCAGGGAGCCCGATGCGGGACTCGATCCCAGGACCCTGAGATCATGACCTGAGCCGAAGGCAGACGCTTAACCATCTGAGCCACCCAGGCACCCAGGAACATAAAATTTTTAAACTAGAAAATAAAAAAGTATCCTATCCAGTGGAATCAGGAATTTATTTTCATTTTAAATTATAAAATGATATAAAATATTAGAAAAAGTCCAACTATGCCATTAATTAAAATAAGTGGAAGCAAACTAAAAAGTTATACTCTGAGTTATGATTGATATCAAAGATAAAATTATATTTTAACTACAGGACAACATAATTATAATATGTAAAGATATAATTATAATATATTGGATATTTCAAAGTCTTAAATAACTGATTTTATGCAAGATCTTTTTCTTCATAAGCAAAATTCACCTCAAAAAATGCAATCTATAAATTAAAATACTACTCATATTAACAATGAAATTATACATTGTCAGAGAATTAACTTCAGACTGTATAAAATCTCTCTTAACCAACTGAGACTCCCAGGCGCCCAAGACTGTATAAAATCTCTCAACAGATGCTGACAGTGTCCAAAAAAAAAATCTCTCAGTGGAAATAATGTAAATATTAATAAATTGTGCAGGGAACAGATACTTTATTTCCCTGCAATTCAAAACTATTATAATTCTGTTTATTCAAAAAAGCTTTTATTGACTATCTACTTTATAAAAGTATTGTGTTAGGAATTGTGAAGTATGATGAAGAGAAGTGACTGGATTTATATGCAGAAACACATCAAGACACTGGGAGGAGGATAGATAGATGGGTGATAAGAGAAATGAAGACTGGTAGTTTGTGATTTGTAAGAGCAAGAAAGAAGTAAAATTCAACTCTGATGATGATAATAGATGTATCAGGGCAAATGACTGCCCTTCTACCATTCACCAAATTTCTGCAGAATTTTATCTTCTTTTTTACTCTAAATTTTGATCCTTCAATTCCTAAAGTGTCTAGACCTTTCTCTTCAACTCCTGAGAGCCTGGAAACTGGTTATATTGGAATAAGAATGTTTAGTTTCAGCCAGCCAGGGGGCTAATGTGGCAGGCAGCCATGTTGGATAGTCCTGCAGTGTTTCAGACATTAGTTGAAACCCTGTTAGCCTCCAGCACTCTTGAGTGCCTTACACCTGCCTGTTCTTCTCCCCCTGCCAGCCACCTTCCCACCAATTGGCATATTATTAATCGTCACTTGCATATATTTGACTTCATGACTTCTGGAAAGTTGTAATGGATTGAATAGTGCCCCCCTCACTGAAGTTAATCTCCACCTGGAATCTATGCATGCGACTTTATTTGGAAATAGGATCTTTATGGATGGAACCAAGTTAAAATGAGGTTAATCTGGATTAAGGTGGGCTCTAAACCAATGACCGATGTCCTTATAAGAAGAGGGAAATGTGGACACAGGCATACATAATGAGATAACAGCCACATGAAGAAGGAGGCAGAGATTGGGGTTATGTTACCGCAAGCTAAGGAGGGCCAAGGACTTACAGCCATCACCAAAAGCTAGAAGAGGGACAAGGAACAGATTCACTTAGAGCCTGCAGATGAGACCAACCATTTTGATTTAGAACTTCTAGGCTCCAGAACTGTGAGAGAATGAAACTTTTGTTTAAACCACACAGTTTTTGGTAATTAGATATGGTGACTCTAGAAAACTAATACAAAGGTATTTAATTGATTACTTGACAATCTTTAATATAAGCAATTAGATGAACTGTTCAATTTATTTACAAGCATTAGGTTTGATGTCAGTTGGTGTGGATTGATACACAAAACTTTTCTGAATTTCACTCAATTACAATATTATATTCCTTAACTTATAAGAAGAAAAGTATACTTAGAATATAAGTATGGCTATCATACAGAGATAGTAGTAAGCATAAGAAATATTTTATTGCCTAGACTTATGTATTTTTAAGTTAAAAACAACCACAGGTCTTATTTTTATTATCAGAGGTAGAATTTAGCATTGGTGATTTCTTTTTTTTTTTTTAAAGATTTTATTTATTTATTTGAGAGAGACAATGAGATAGAGAGAGCATGAGATGGGGGAGGGTCAGAGGGAGAAGCAGACTCCCTGCCGAGCAGGGAGCCCGATGCGGGACTCGATCCCGGGACTCCAGGATCATGACCTGAGCCGAAGGCAGTCGCCCAACCAACTGAGCCACCCAGGCGTCCCAGCATTGGTGATTTCTAAGATAATTTACTGTTCTGTATCTTATTATTTTCTGACCAGATTGAATATGGATGTCTTCTAATACAGGCAGGTCTCTCTTCTGGTAACATTCTGGATGGGCACAGCCATCCCACTGCCTACTCCCCATTAGCACCTTTAATTATTCTAATTTTGTGGTAGAGACTAGTTTTTCCCTAATATTCATTCTTACATTCTTTCTTGGACAGAGAACCCTCAATAATTATCCAGAACAAGGAGCCCTGCAGCTAAAGGTGGTCACGTGACCATGCTCTAGTGGGTGAGAAATAAGCAGAATTGTTGTGTGTGTAATTTAGAAAGAGTTCCTGTAGGGAGGCACTACCTTTTCTTTTCATTCTCCTTCTCCTTTTTTTAAAAATCCTTCCTTCATGTTACTTTTTATATAAGAGATATGATAGCATATGTTCCAGGAGTCTTGAATGATGGGTAAAGTCATCTATGATCTCACAGTTTTGGGGTCAGGAGTTTAGGCATGGTTTAGACTGGATCTCTGCTCAGGGTCACACAGGCCATAAATAAAGGTGTCCGCTGGGACTGTGGTCTGCTCTTGAGCTCAAGATCTTCTTCTAAGCCCATGTGGTTGTTGGCAAAATTCAGTCCTAGCAGTTGCAGGACTGAGACACTCAGCTCCTGACAGCTGCCCGTCCTTCCCTGCTCCGTGCCCTTCACTACAACCTGGAAATTTGCTTCTTTGAGGCCAAAAAGAAAATGTCTCTGCTACTTCAAGTCTCTAATTTAGGGAAAGCCTGAAATTTCTTTTAAAGGGCTCACCTAATTAAGTCAGGCCTTCCAAGGATAAGTTTCTTTTTACTCTCAACTCAAAGTCAACTGATTAGGAACTTAACTATTTGCAAATCTGCAAAATCCCTTTATATTTTCCATAGTTTATGGGTTAGAAAAATGTTACAATTTCTGTCTACACAAGAGGATTATTTGGCTGTGTAGAGTAGGGGGTAAAATTCTTGGGGGTCACATTAGAATTCTGCCTACCAAACTGACAATTTTGTGAAACCACAAAGTAAATTATGAAAATAATCCTGAACTGCTGAAACATGGCTTTTTCTACACAAAAAAAGAAATTTATATCTTACTTAAGATATACTTACTTATATATTACTTATCCTATTTGTGTTTTGAACATTTACAGTAAAAGTTCATTCTAATGAATATAGCAGCTATTCTCCCACCCTTTATTATAGAGAAAAGGTAACAACACCAAACAGCTATTCAACTTTGTCTCCTCATCTTCTGGCCCTTCCTACCCTGTTCATCTTGAGTTCTTCTCTCTGTGACTTTGTTAGCTCTTTGTTGGATAACCCATCTGAGTTAACTAATTCACAATTAGGATTTTTTCTCTTGACTACGGAACTAATTACTATTTTGGAATTAGCTTCATAAAAATATTTTATAATTTGTTCTGCCTTGGCTCTAAGTCATGAAAATTGGCATTTTGTCAAAAATACTTGGGAAAAAATATTTACATTACATTTTCCCTGTCCCCACCTCCAGTTTGTTTTTTCTCACTTTAGTTCCCATCAATGAAGAACAAGATTATTGGCCACAATATATGTAAAGCATGAATTTAGATTGTTTGGGGAGAAGGGGGTTCTAGTTTATCTCTTCTTTCAATACTTCTAGAATGATACACTGTTTAATTCACAAAAAGTAAAATGAAAATAAGCATTATAGGAGATAGGATAAAGCTGAAATTTCTTAATCTCTTAGAAGTTTCTTGCATACCTTTCTTCTGTTCATGGTGGAAAAAGGTAGGCAGTTGGTCTTCCTATTTCTTCTACCCCCATTGCCTCTGCTGGGACCTTCTGAAGATACTTTTTTTAAAAGATTTTATTTATTCATTTGAGAGAGAGAGAGAGAGATTGAGCGGGGCGGGGCAATGGGGGGGCCATCCCAGGACCCTGAGATCATGATCTGAGCCAAAAGCAGATGTTTAACCAATTGAGCCACCCAGGCACCCCAAAAAGATACTTTTTTTGACTCCCTCAGTTTATCTAGAAACTTAACTGTGAACTCAATTTTCAGGTATTTCAGGATCTGCCATTATGCACACTATCTCTGAGAAATCCTCATTCCTGAACTTGGGTTTTCCTGAAAGTCACAGTTTATAAACAGACATTAGCTTGAAATTTGAAACTGTAGATAAAAATATATAGTTAAGACAGACACACAAGCTGATATGTATATACACATTATTCTGTTGTTTCTATAGCCTTCACAAGTTCCCAAATTTTGATAGCAATATTCCCAGGAAAGGGCCTAATGTATCCCATCTCATTTCCTCATAAGTGAATTGTATACATACATTTTGATGGAAAGAATAAAGAATTAAGTTGTGGGAAAATTTGAATAATTGCTCCTAACTCCTCCCCCCCGCCCCCCCGCCCCTCCCCACACACAGACTCCTTGAAAGGAAACATGAAACAATGCTTTTGGAAAATGATGTTTAAGATAATAAAAAAATGTTCACTTGGGGTTTAGAAACCAAGAGAAAATTGAACTCCTCAATGAATTCATGTCAGATGAGCTCTGAATCTATCTAAAATAATAATTCTAGTATTAGTAAAATTTCCATAAATTTATATTCAGAGTTTTTCTCCATCTTCAGTTAGCTTATATGAACATCAAATTCAAGTCTATTTCAAATTTTTCTTTAAGATATTGACTAGCTAAATTTAAATAGCATTTAAAAGATAGGGCAAAATCCAGGAAAATGAAATGATGTAAAATCTGGAGTATGTGGATTTCATACTACTTTCAACCTTAAATATATTTAGGAATTCTGTAATTTTCTAATAACTTTCTCGGATCTATAAAATTGAAGGCATGTAGGCATTTACTTTCTATTCAACTATTACATATATATTATCTATGAATCTATTAAAGTAACCTCATACATACATTCACCAGCTATATCAATCAGGGTTCCATCAAGAAAGCAGGATCACCATAAACATTGCTGCTATAAACATCGGGGTACACGTACCCCTTCGGATCCCTACATTTGTATCTTTGGGGTAAATACCAAGAAGTGCAGTTGCTGGGTTGTAGGGTAGCTCTATTTTCAACTTTTTGAGGAACCTCCATACTGTTTTCCAGAGTGGCTGCACCAGCTTGCATTCCCACCAACAGTGTAGGAGGGTTCCCCTTTCTCCGCATCCCCACCAACATCTGTCATTTCCTGACTTGTTAATTTTAGCCATTCTGACTGGTGTGAGGTGGTATCTCATTGAGGTTCTGATTTGGATTTCCCTGATGCCAAGTGATGTTGAGCACTTTTTCATGTGTCTGTTGGCCATTTGGATGTCTTCTTTGGAAAAATGTCTGTTTATGTCTTCTGCCCATTTCTTGATAGGATCATTTATTCTTTGGGTGTTGAGTTTAAAAAGTTCTTTATAGATTTTGGATACTAGCCCTTTATCTGATACATCATTTGCAAATATCTTCTGCCATTCTGTCAGTTGTCTTTTGGTTTTGTTGACTGTTTCTTTTGCTGTGCAAAAGCGTTTTATCTTGATGAAGTCCTAATAGTTCATTTTTGCCCTTGCTTCCCTTGCCCTTGGCGATGTTTCTAGGAAGAACTTGCTGTGGCTGAGGTCGAAGAGGTTGCTATTGGCAGATGAATGGATAAAGAAGATGTGGTATATATATATACAATGTAATGTTATGCAGCCATCAAAGGGAATGAAATATTGCCATTTGCAACGACATGGATGGAACTAGAGGGTATTATGCTAAGGGAAATAAGTCAGTCAGAGAAAGACATGTATCATATGACCTCACTGATAGGAGGAATTCTTAATCTCAGGAAACAAACTGAGGGTTGTTGGAATGGTGGGGGGGTGGGAGGGAAGGGGTGGTTGGATGATAGACATTGGGGAGGGTATGTGCTATGGTGAGCGCTGTGAATTGTGTAAGACTGTTGAATCACAGACCTGTACCTCTGAAACAAATAATACATTATATGTTAAAAAAAAAAAAGAAGAAGATGATGATGATAGCAGGAAGGGAAAACTGAAGGGGGGGAAATCGGCGGGGGAGACGAACCATGAGAGATTATGGACTCTGAGAAACAAACTGAGGGTTCTAGAGGGGAGGGGGGTGGAGGGATGGGTTAGCCTGGTGATGGATATTAAAGAGGGCACGTACCGCATGGAGCACTGGGTGTTATATGCAAACAATGAATCATGGAACACTACATCAAAAACTAATGATGTAATGTATGGTGATTAACATAACATAATAAATAAATAAATAAATAAATAAATAAATAAAAAGAAAGCAGGATCACAGTAGGTATTAGAAAATCAGGAACTTACTATATAATTTAGGTCTTACACAATTGTTGGGGACCTGAAGAATTAAAGGGTTAGAGGAATCAGAAAAAAAAGTCACTAAATAGCCCTCATATTGATGAAAATATCAGAACTCGCAGAAAGCTACTAGAGTGGAACCACAAGTTGGGCAAGGTAGACGTCTGTGGATGGTTGCTGGCTCTGTATCGTTCCTGTCTCTGTGAGTTGACCACTAAGCATCTAGTAGTTCAGCAGGGCCAGAAATTGATGAGGAGAGCTGGTCATGGAGCAAAATGAGAAAAACCTGCAACTCTGCACCTGTCTCTCACTGCCTAAAATGATGACAGTGTCCACAGTGCAATGACTTTCATTTCATCTTCTCCCCAGTCTCACGCAAATGTCTCTGTGTCCAATTCGTACTTGGAACTATTGACAAGAAAGGAAAATCTTGGAAGTATCATGTATTTAAATTGACATGATAAAAAAAATCACCCACTCTCCCTGTAGCTGCCACATTTCAGGGTGAAAGCTGCCTTGATTTCAACTGGATGAATTGTGACCATTTGGAAATCAGTTTCTCTGACTCTCTGATTGGACAGATGAGGAAACAGAGTGCCTGGGAGGATAAGTTAATTTTCCAAGGACACTCAGAGTTAATGTTTAAACAAGTTCATTATTTTAACTGCCAGTCCAAGGTCTTTCTGTTTCTAACATGACAATGATAACTTTCCTCACTTAGGAACAGGACTCTAGATAACATTCAGTGTCATTATAAAACTGGTGGAGAAAAAGACGGTAGTAAATAAGGTATTTTGCAGATTATGTGGAGCTAACGTCTGTGTAAATTTCCCTATTAACTACTCTATCTTCTGGAAGACAATGCAAAATACCTTCTTTTCTTCTGTCAAGCTTCCATTTATAACAGACCATTACTAGAAATTTCTTTTAAATCATTTTAAGGTATCTCATCATTTTATATTATCCTTGTCCATATTGGACTGTATGAATTATTAAAGATTAATGCATCTTTATTTTGAGTGACCAGCCATGCCCGATGGTTTTAACTATGAAGTCATTCTTTTCCCCTGGTATAAGGATAAATTTACATTATAATTAACAGCCAAAGAATTCCTTTTTATGACATATAATGATGCCTTCCTTTAGCTTTGCTTTTCAGACAGTACATAATAAAATCACAGGGGAAAAATCTTTATTTTTAATATTCACATTTATGTATTTAATGAACATTATTGAATTTTCCAAGTACTTATTGGAATAGGGGAGACATATTTGTGCACTATTATTTTATTTTAGTCTAAAAGAATGCAGTGTTTGGCTGATGCTGGTATGTTAATAATTAGCACCTCTATTAGAAGTCAGCTCCTGGTTTTCAGCAGCATTATGCTGGGAAGCTATGTTTCCCAAGTGAATGAGAATTATACAGTTTTATTAAAGAAGAGCCTTTCCTTTGAATACAATTTTAAGAAAATCTTCAAAGGAACAAATTTAAAGCCTCAAATCAGAGCACAGCACTAATTAGTGTGTAACAATGATTTAGGCAGAGAGCACCAGACCTTGTTAATTTTCCAGGCCCATTCTGTAGTCTCTTTGCTGTATATTTCTTTTGATGAGTCAATTTCATCGAGGTGCAGCTTTTTATATTTTAACGACTGTCATAACACTTCTAAAGTTTTAGAAAATGGTACATACTGATGCTGAAATCTGGCAATTATCTTCTAACTCTGCATTCCAACAACTAATTTTATGGCTCAGGTTAAAATGCTTAATTCAGTTTCAAGTATTTTGCATTTATAATATTGCTTTAAGTGACATGTCTCTAAATAAAATAATGTAACTACCTATTTGTTTGTGTAGCTTTCATACTTAGAAATAAAAATGTGCATCAACCATCAATTATAAATCAAGTTATTTAAGATTCAAAGGTGTCAAGAACATAAGTTCCCTTGATCACATTTCATCTTGCAATGTCTTTTAGGAATTACAAAAGTTAAAATATCAGCTTCATAATTTTAAAATGCTATGTACTACAAATGAGTTATCAGAATAAATTGTTTTCTTCATTTAGTAAATAGTGAGGTATTGATCTGAGAATGTCATGGGAAATTAGAAAACAGTAACACCAAAATGCCATATAACTATGATTTATCACTTCAGCAACATGAAGTAGGAATTGATTACTATTAAAGTCAATACCAAGATTCATTGACTCAGATATTCATAGTGACTAAGGCTAAATTGGAAATCAATGTTTATATCAAGAAAACATATATCTTTCTATGGATAAAAATATGCCAATATATCCTGCCATCCTGTTATCACCTATTATGAGAATTCAATCTCTGTAGCATGATAGATATTTTACAATTTAAAAACCGTCCAATGTCACCTCTCTCAGTCTCTGCATCATCAATGATGGAGTACTGGATTATTTCAGTCAAAAACTGGTATTTGTATCAAATAAAAATGAATCATAACTATAGTCCACGTCAGAATTATTGAAGGATCCAAACTACCTTATATAGTACCCCGAAGAAGACATCATCACAAAAACCACAGCACCAAGCTAGAGAGGATTATGCTCCATGAAATAAGTCAGTCAGAGAAAGACAAATACTGTATGATTTCCCTCATATGTGGAATTTAAGATACAAACAGATGGAAATTGCGGGGGAAAGGAGAGGCAAACCAGGAAACAGACTTAACTATAGAGAACACACTGAGGGTTGTCAGAGGGGAGGTGGGTGGGGGGATGGGTTAAATGGGTGATAGATATCAAGGAGAGCATTTGTGATGAACACAGGGTGTTATATGTAGGTGATGAATCTCTAATTTCTACACCTGAAACTAATATTACACTGCCTGTTAACTAATTGGAATTTAAATAAAAATTTGGAAAAAAAAAAAAAACAACACAAGAAGAAAGCAGAGAGGGAGACAAACCATAAGAGACTCTTAATCTCAGGAAACAAACTGAGGGTTGCTGTAGTGGTGGGGGTGGGAGGGATGGGGTGGCTGCGTGATGGACACCGGGGAGGGTATGTGCTTTGGTGAGTGCTGTGAATTGTGTAAGACTGATTAATAACAGACCTGTACCCCTGAAACAAATAATACATTACATATTAATAAAAAAATAAATAAACGCAACAACAGTTCAAACAGATGTCCACCCAGCTTAGAAAAAAGGTTTAGATGAAGGACTCTATTACTAAATAAATGAAGAAAATGTTACTGAAGGAGTTAAGAACTAAAGACTTATAGGGCAGACATGTTAGCAAAGAAATATAATTTATACTAAGTTTAACAATTATGTTAATTTATAGTCCACATTACCTAACATGTTCAATTAAAATTTTAAACAATTCCAGCCTTCTTCATAACTTTTCCCAACTCCTTTTTTGCCCAATTTCTTTGCTAGTTCGTTTTTTTTATTTCATTTGTGATTATTTCCCCTTTAAATTGGATCAATCTAATCCTCTTTTATGGAATGGTCACGTGACTTACAGAAAGAGCGTGGTTTTTTGTGTGTGTGTTTTTTTTTAAAGCTTTTATTTATTTATTTGAGAGAGAGAGAATGAGAGACAGCACGAGAGGGAAGAGGATCAGAGGGAGAAGCAGACCCCCCACCAAGCAGGGAGCCCAATGCAGGACTCGATCCCAGGACTCCAGGATCATGACCTGAGCCGAAGGCAGTCACTTAACCAACTGAGCCACCCAGGCGCCCTTAGAGCGTGTTTTTAAACTATAGCTAGACTTGAATACTTTATAAAATATTTATTGAGCACTTGTTATTGCAAGGCTTATAAATAAGACACTCAGAACACATGAGGACATTACATCCAGTGTGTTAGTAACAAGCACAGTAGCAGCTACCACACAGAATCCACAGTGTTTAATGAGGATGCTTCGGGAACTCCCAGGGATAGGAGAGAGACAGCAAGGATACAGCTGAGTAATAAGTGTTCATGATAGTCCTGTCTTTCATCAACAGTGTACTACTTTAAAGAGAAATGTAAAAACAAGAGCTTGCAATAAAATAATGGTGACCTACAATGTTATTCCAAAATAATGATCAGTATGTTTTCACATATAACTGATTCTTAAACTTATATATTTAGGGCCCTCAAAAAACTACTTGAATTATTGACAACAAATGCATTAAGACTGTGGTTTATTCGGGCGCCTGGGTGGCTCAGCTGGTTAAGCGACTGCCTTCAGCTCAGGTCATGATCCTGGAGTCCCTGGATCGAGTCCCGCATCGGGGTCCCGTCTCAGCCGGGAGTCTGCTTCGCCCTCTGACCCTCCCCCCTCTCATGTGCTCTCTCTCAAATAAATAAATAAAATCTTTAAAAAAAAAAAAAGACTTCGGTTTATTCTTCTTCATATCAAAATGCAAAACATGAATAGAACTGAAGGGGTAGAAAAATATTAGAAAAATAGACTCTAAGTAAAATCTGTTGTATAAGAGTTGTCCAGAGACATAGAACCAACAAGGTGTGTTTGCATATGTGTGTGTGTGTGTTTGTGTGTGTGTGTGTTTGTAATCTAGCGAAAGAGAATGAGGAAAGGACAGAGAGATTTTAAAGAATTGGCTCATGTGATTACAAGGCGTGGCAAGTCCAAAATCCAATGGCATAGGGCAGCAGACCAGAGACTCAGGGAAGAGCTGCAATTCAAGTCCAAAGGCAGTTTGCTGTCAGGATTCCTTCTTGCTAATGTGGAGATGTCAGTCTCTTTCTATTAAAGCCTTCAGCTGATTGGGTGTGATCTACTACATTATGGAGGGCAATCTATTTTACTCAAAGTCCACTGATTTAAATATTGTTCCTATCCAAAAAATACTCTCCCAGAAACATCTGACATAATGTTTGACTAAATATTTGGGAACCATAATCTGGCCAAGTTAACACATAAAATTAACCATAAAAGTTGTAGCTGAAAACAAAAGAAATAATAATAATAATAAAAGTAAAATGTATTTTTTTTATTATTAAATTCATTATATTTCAATTTTTTCATATGACTAAATTATGAATTAAATCAATTAGATTTAGCCCAATAGTAAGAAATAGAGAATAAAAGAAGAGCAGCACCAAAGTAGGTGTGCCTTATGCAGAGGCAATAAATATACCATAAAATATTTACTATCACTTGTTTTTATTTAAAAATAAACTTAAAAAGGGGCACCTGGGTGGCTCAGTCGTTGGGCGTCTGCCTTCAGCTCGGGTCGTGATCCTGGGGTCCTGGGATCAAGTCCCGCATCGGACTCCCTGCTCCGCGGGGAGTCTGCTTCTCCCTCTCCCACTCCCCCTGCTAGTGTTCCCTATCTCGCTGTGTCTCTCTCTGTCAAATAAATAAAATCTTAAAAAAAAATAAACTTAAAAAGTATTAACTGATGTTTTTCATGATTTTATTCTGTTTAATAAAATACAGCTTTAAACATAAAATGTTAAAGTATTTTAATTAATGTAGTTTTAATTTCATAATTAAAAATCCAACACTTTAACCAATTTATTCTGGAAGGTGACACACGAACTCATTATTAAGGCCAGATGTCCAAGACACAATCATTAATCCAAATAGTCATAAAGACCACCTATGAAATATCAGGTACTCATTTAGGTACTAGGGAGAGGTGCCGAACAATGCAGATCCAGAAGCTGCTCTCATCAGAAACACAGGCAATTAACAAATAACACACCACTGTTTTATAATTACAACTGTGGTAAGTAGGAGCAAAGAAAGTATACACTGAATGGGTTAAACCACTTTAGTGAGTTTAGGGACAACTCCAAACCTGTATATGTCCATTATGTATTCCACAAGAGGAGGCAGCTTTGTGCCTTTGAAATGCCCCCTTCTAATTTCTTACTATGCTGAAAGAGAAAATAGTTTGTTTTAGGCTTTTCCAGGGGCCAGAAAACTAAAGTAGTTGTGTTATCAGGATAAGCTATAGACCGGTAAAAACACAAATCCATATAACATTTAAACTTTTTTGATATTTTGGTAAAATTAGAGGGAAAAGATAGGAATAAGAAAACCCTCTTTTAGGGATTGCTAGAGTAAGAATATACTGGAGGAAAGAATATGAGAAGGAGCAAAACAGTGTTAGTGAGTTATTTTCTTCCTAGCATAAAATGTAAAGAATATTTTTGTGGGGTGGCATATAGGCACGTTTTGTGCAAAACACTCTGGTAATCATTAGAATGGTTGTATTTGCAAATACTTCATCCCAAATAAACACAACACAATGAAATTATGAAACTGAAATTCAAGTCTTTTTCTGATCAGTTCATTTTCCTTTAGTTATTAAAGCTTCTTTCCTAGACATGAAACTAAGCAAGTTATTTGAGTTACAGTACAGTTTATCAATAGTTAGCTCAAGACTCCATGGAAAGTCATATAAACTCTAGAAAATTTCTCAAAATCCAATACTATTAATCAATGTAATAAAGAACAATTTCTCAAGCAAAAAATAGAACAAAGCAAAGCAACATAAAACAAAAACAACTTCTACTTGATAAATAATAAATGGATAAACAAAGGATAAATGGATGGATGGATAGGTGGGCATATAAGTGAGTAGGTGGAAATGCTCATGATTTTCATTCATTAACAATGAGGTACTGAGCAATCTTTGTCCCCCACATTTTACCTGGCAGTCCCTTAAATGATTTCTACTGCTTTGTCATATCATACTCCCATCACTTCCCATTATTCATTCCTAAAGTTTTGCTGCCTTACTTCTCTTTTACCCTGAGAGTGAATGATGTCCTATTCATGTTCTTTTCTATCCTTAAGAAAGGATAAGAGGACAAAGCAGCAAACTACGGTCTGCATGTGGGCAAATCAAGTTAGAAGGATCATAGCACAGCAAGTTGGAGATGTTCCTATGAGCTCCCATTTGCATTTTTGGGGAGCACTAGGTTATTTTTAACTCATTCTCACTCAATCTTTGAAGTAAAAAGTACTCCTCAATCACTGCAAAAGCTGGAATTTACTTCAGCTGTGGGCAGTATCTTTATTTTTTTATGCAAGGGTAGTGACTCTTAGCATAGGAATTCCAAAAACACTTCAAGGGAGTGTTTATTGGTAAAAATCACAGAGTAGAAAAGCACTATCCTCTTGTCCATTGATGCTACATTCTGTGAATGGAAACTTTCATAATTTCTACTTCAGAACCAGAATTCCAAAAGTACAGCATGAGGCAATGGATAATAATATTATTTAACTCCCAGGTGCTTATTACTAAATAAAACTACTGGTAAAATAAATGTTATTAGCCAGGATGAAGAAAAAAGAACATTGTGAGTCTGAAATGATAGAACAAATCAGAAGAGCTGGAACCACAATGCACTTAAAATTACTTTTGTGAAACTACATTGAACATTATAAATAGTATTGGCACCTCACAGAAGTCTGTAGCGTTGCTAGTAAATTTGCTCCCTTTTCAGTTTGAATTAGTGAAATTGGAGACTTAGGGATAACTGATGGTACATTTACACTAATATATGTCAGAAAATGTGTAGGATAACATTATGTATCAATGGAACATACAAATCCATAAGTGACCTCATTTTATTTCTTGGAGAACACTTGTCAGGGCAGAGAAAACTTTCAATATACTTTGAATGTAGAGGCACAAGAATTACATGAAGCAATTGTCCCTCTCACCCAAGTTTTTGAGTTGCAAGAATCCTTGGAGAAGAACTCTCTAAAATCCAATACAAATTTAGACTCTAAATTGTAGCACAAAATGTCATTGTAAATTATTTAAAACTTTGAGTGAATTCAGTGCAGTGTGCATTCACATCTGTCTTTATAAATAACATGCTTTTTCTTCAGGTACTGAATTATAAAAGTCATAACCAGTTCATCATGAACAACCCCGTCCTTCTTTCTGACATATTATTCAGCTATATTATTTTGGAAAGATCAACTTACATATCACCCAGAAATATTAAGACCCTGGAGATAATATTAGCGAGAAAACATTCCATTAGCAAATCCTGCCCACTCGGTTGCAGACATTCTACTCTCAACATGTTAAAACTTGTTCACATCAGAATATATTCTCGTCTTTCCTAAAACAATACTTCTTCCACAGTTTTCCAAAGCATTCAGATTGCTGACCTGGAAATGCTCCTCAACATAAGATTCTTAGACAGTAAAGAAATTCTATATTTGGGTCCCGGCCATGCTTCAAGGGTTTCCATTAATTAGGTTAGATGATTAGTTTAGGAATAGCCTATGGAAAAAACACAAACCTAGAGAATTGTCTTGATTTTGAACTTTTTTCATTGGGCCCTAGTTCTGAAAAGTTGTTGTTTTGTAGAGAAAATAAATACTTCAACCTATTGTCTGATGTGTGAACTTTGAATGTTAGCCAGGTACTAAAGCTCATAACGAAGCAAGTGACCTTTTCATTCTTCAGTGATAGCTGCGTGGGATCCCAGATCTCCAGGAAGCATGTTTGGGACACAGGGTTGTATTGAATCACCTTGCTTACCACGTGTCAGCATGTGACTGGTTTGGGCAAAGCAGCAACCCCCCCCCCTTTTTTTTTTTAAATGTAATGAACTAATCAGTGAAACATAGATCTATGTTGCAAAGTAATTCATATTGCTAGTAAAACTGAGATGAGTTCAGTAAAATGGAAATTCATACTGATCTCAATTATATGGCACTTCACTTACATGGCTGCATTTGTATGAATCACCTAGGTGATGTAAATAATGCATATGACCTTTCCTTTTCAGACTTCATAATTATTCCTGGAAGACACTTTCTATTAATAGCATTATAATCATATGATCATTATAGTTGCATACTTTATAGTGTTTCCTGTTTTTCTCAAAGCAGACTTACTGAGTAATTTGCTGCCATTGTTTAAGTCTTTGTTAAACTTTTCAACATTTAATACATGACATATAACAAACTTTCACTTTACTAAGAAATATTTTTCCCTCAAACTTCTAACCTTATGTTCCTGCAATTTTAAAACACGGTAGCAGTGTATACTTAAGATAATGATAATATGTTACCAAGTATATACCTTATATCACTGGTTAGGATTATCTTTGATTGAATGATTCAGTCTAATCATTTTTCTAAATTAAAAACTGAAACATGTAATCTAAGATCAATAAAGATAATTCAAATTTAATTTTGTGGTCACTGAATTACATTCAAGCCTTGCCTATAGTGTTAAATTATAAAGTTATCTAATGGAGCCTTCCAGACAGACATTAACTGTATTAAATATATATTTTATGTTTCTGTCACTTCTTTAGTAATGAAAACCCCGGTGTAAGTAGACAATTCTTATTATTGCTAAGAAATGAAAATTTATATCATAGCATGGCAAACGATCATTTACTCTTTGGACTATTTACTAGTGACACATATTCTATATTTTCATACGACAAGGTGATTATTTGTATGATATATGGGAATAATTTGATAACAATTAGGGATTTGTTACAGGGTAAATCTGTCCTGAAACATTATTGTAAAGTTATAACAATAGCAGAAGAATCTAGTAGGAAATCCTCTTATAGAATACTGTAACCAAAGAAAACCCTCCTGCATATTATATAAAATCTAAAAAAGATATAATTCAGTGCATATGTGAGAGTCTCCTGCACTGAGGATGATTCTTTACGTTTCTCGGTATCAAGTAGTCTGTCCATGCTCTTGAATGTATTTCTATTTGTACTCATAATAGCAGTATGTGGCAACTGGGGAGACATAATTTGTCCTTTCCAGTTTGGGGGAAGAATGGGCTAAGATAATAAAGGGACATGCTCCAAGTCACAGAACGAGTAAGTCGTGAAGCTGGAGTAGAACATAGGCCACCAGACTCCTGTAAGAAAACTTTTCTACCAAAGACTGCTGGCATCCCGATGCTCATGTAGAGAAAACCACTAAACCTGCTAAAAGTGAACGTTAGTTCCACTTTGGTATTAACCATTGACACCCACCTTGTGATTTGCCTATTCAAGGAGATTATTTCCAGTTAAAGCTAATAGCGACTATGGAGTAACATATAGCGATCTTTAGGATAGAACATCTCTGCATGAGACTCTATAAGACTCAAAATGCCCATCTGAAAAGTGTTAGTAACTACAGGACAGTTGCACACACAGACATGCATACACATCATTCATTTGTTAAGCAGAAGTTTATACAGACAAGAAATGCATTTTCCTCTTTGATGAAATAAAGAAGCTGTATGATTGCATAAATAAATGCCAGGAATAGACAGGAAGTGGAAGAAAAAAAAATCAGGACTAAAAATAATTAGCTAGACAAAGACATTAACTGTATGCAGGAAAGGACTCTTGTTCCTCACATTCAGTGTTTCAAAGACCTCATGTCTTTTCCCTTTGTTTCCTTTTTTCCCTACCTTTAAGAAGAATTATATTAGCACTCCCTTCTTGCTCTTTGCTTTTCCCATCACTTTTGAAAGTTTTTTTTTCCAGGGGGGGGACACAAGCAGGGGGAGAGGGAGAGGCAGGCTTCCCGCAGAGCGGGGAGCCCTATGCGGGGCTCGATGCGGGGCTCGATCCCAGGACACTGGGATCATGACCTGAGCCGAAGGCAGACGCCTAACGACTGAGCCACCCAGGCGCCCCCCTTTGAAAGGTTTGATTTGTTTTCTCTTGTTGTCAAAGGTACCTCGGGTTTTCTTTGCGTTATTCTCCCAATTTCTCAGAATTGGACTCTTCATGTCCCTGAATCTTGTACTGATCTACTTCCTTTTACCACTAGCCTCCTTCCTTAAACTATAAAGAAGGGCACAAGAGAGCCTGAGAGAATCGATGCAAGTTATCCCTTGTACACCTAGGAAATTCTAATACCACCATATGCAGACTCATGCTGTAACAAAAGCTTTAATCATGATTAATAAATGATGAGACAAGGTGGTTCTATCCCCAACAGGAAAATTCTCAAGTTAGAAAAATAGTAATAAAACTGAGCAGCCTCGTAGATAGTAGATTTATGCTTTATAGCTGCTAAAGCCCCACACTTAACCAGCTGGTGGGGCAGAATCATTCCCATGGATCATAAATCACTGGCTTCTCTACCGATCTTGGTGTTCACTTTCATGTTACTACTAAGACAAATGCTATCTTGTAGTTCAAGGAAATCTGCATTATGTGGTAGAATTATATGAATTGCCAATCTGGTTCTCCTGAGTGCCTGCAGATTGTCATAAAATAACAACAGCAATACTATATTATGGAATTGCTGCTCACAGCTCTACTCTTGATGGTGAGCCAAAGTACTGGAGAGCTTTAGAGTTAGGTCCTAAAAACACATTTGAGCAAGATACGGCCATTTGAAAAGCTTGTGTTCATTTTTCTACAGAACAAATGAAGCATAAAATCTGTGGAAACAACATCAAGCACAATGTTTCCACCTAGTTCCCAGCAATTTCTAATAGCCAGGCCCACAGAAAAATCACCAAAGCTATAAGAGACAATAGACTTTCAAAAATAAATTATTATCAAATCTCTTCTCAGTGGAAAAAATGTAGAACTAAACCCTGTTCGTTATAGATATCAGCAACCCAAAATAAGTGTGGTAAAATGCTAAAAGTGAAAAACAGAAGCTCAACCTCCCTTGCAGTTTGCCACAACATTCTTTTAAGGACTGTCTTATGAGAATCAATCACTACCCCTGTGTTGTTCTAAGAACCCATTGTATAATTAACATGGTTCCACACAAGACTCTAGCATATTTGTTCTGACGCATGTAAGCAGATCATTTTACATAAAATATAATAGTATGAAATAAATTAAAACTATCAGTAGTTATTTAAAAATATTGCTAATAAATAGACACTATATTTTCATTAGAGTTAGGAATAATGGGATAAGGCTGAAACTATTGAGAAATAGAAGAAACTATAGACCATTTAGATTTAAAGTGGACTTACATAAAATTTTAGTAGATTTTAATATTCAGAAAGAATTATATAGAAAACAGTATGTTGAATACCTTTAAAACAGAGGGAAAAAATCTCATTGTCATAGAGTCTTTGATTGATATTTACAATTTCAATCATTTGAAAATAGATTTGAAGCATTGTTTGCCTGATCAAGTACTTTAAGAAAAGCACATTAAGGCAAAATATAAAAGAGATTCATGTGTTCCAATGTAAGATGATGCCTAGGCATACATATGTTCACTTCTTTCTCCCAAAATTTCACTGGAAGTGGAGTAGCATAATCAAAATGGAGAAGAGATAGCCCTGATATAACCACAAAAACCTTGAGGTAAGAGCATCTGTAGGTGTTGAGAATGGTGTGACAAAGGAGCATGTGACAGGGTAGGAGAGGAGAAGATTATGGTTCTCAACACTGAAAGGCCTTCCCTGTGCAGCTTCAGAAAGGCTCCAAACTTGGATGGTGCTCGTCCAGAGAGTGAGGATGAGACATAGGACAGAATCAAAGTAATCACATTTGGAACAACCAGGCCAAATATCCGATGTCACCATCAGCAGGACACATTCTGAGAGAAGAGCAGAAGTGTTGCTGTCTCTTAAAGTAAAAACAAATTTTGCATTCTAAAAAGTTGTCAGAGTCTGGCTAAGACTCCTAGTGAGAGCGTTAGAGCAAGATGTAAAACCTCTCTGAGCATAGTACATGTGTTGACTGACAGGAACTTGTGCACTAAAGTGAATCCTGTCTGCTAAAACCCCTGACTTAGGTATAGAGCACTCACATCCCATTCAGAGGAATCTGGAAGAGAAGTAAACCTACACAAAAGAGAAGAAATGCCTCCCAACTATCTATACTAACCCATCTTCTCATTCTCTCACAAATATAAACCAACAGCCAAGGATCATAAAACAACTGAAGAAAGAAAAGGAATAAAAATACAAAATTTAGAACCAAAATTAACCATGGATGAAACAATGATAATTCAGGGAATAATAATGATTGAAGAAAATTCTGCTCAATATTTACAGGTTAGAGAAAATAGTGCATCCAAAACATAAGGAAGGACAGCTACAAAAAAAAAAAAAAAAAAGAATATTCAAAAGAAAGATAAAATTCTTGGTAACTAAAATATAATGATAGCGAAAATGGTAAAAATAAAACACCAAAGAAGCCTCCAAGGTCAGAAAGCCAAAAGACAAAGGTATAGAAGGAATGAAAGAAAAGGTAAGAGAAAGGAGTTTAAATGCAAAAAGCAAAATATGGTCTCCCAGAAAGTAAATAAATAGAAATAAAAGGAATATATAGAATGGGAAGAAGTGCTCATAAATATAATAAGAGAAAATGCCCAATCATGACAATAAAAAAATTTTGACCAAAACCACCCTCCAATTGCCCAGCAGAGAAAAACAAAAAAAGCAAAAGAGCAAAGAGTACATATAAATGAAATGTGTTCCTTTCATTTAGCCATAGGACTCTCAGGAAAGCATCTAAAAATAATAATAATGGGTACATGATACAGTGTATGATAACTTTTGTGACAAATGAAAGGAAAATGTTTCTTGTATCAGTATAAAAAAGGCAGAAAAGGATTTGTTCAATAAATATTTAAGTGCCTTCCATGTTAGGTATCATTCTAAACGCTAGAGCTATCCCTGTGCATTAAAGACAAATATCAGTTTCTTTATGACACCTTGACACTTGTATTCTAAGTGAAGAAAAAGGAACATGAACAAAAAAATAAAATAAGTAAATAAATAAACAAAAAATAAATAAGTAATTCAAGGTAATAAATGAAATAAAATCTGCAGCGAAGGTAATAAATGAAAATAAATCTGCATAGAAGGATAAGGATTGATGAGGGTAGAATAATTAGGGATGAGCAGAGTTTATAATTTCAGAATTGAAAAACTTAGGGAAAAAATCTGCAGAGCAAAATCACTGCTCCAAGTATGAAGCAAGTTAAACTTGGCATGATGTTAGATTGTCAGAGGTCCAAAGTTGACCTCCCGATCAACAAATGTGCATTTATAAAGCAGAAAAACATAGGAGTAATTTCAAGAGGAAAAAAAAATGTTTTTTCTGGTGGCAGTGATATTACTGTATGATATTGGAAAACCAGAGTTCCCTTATCTATAAAGGAGAATTTAGATTTTACTATATCAAGTGTGATCCATCTAAAAACCCTGTGATAGTTCTAAAAACTCAAGTTTAAAGAGCCCTTAAGTTAAACCACATAAATGCATTTAAAATATGGCTGTGTATAGACATGCTCATTAGAACACCATTTATAATTACAAAAAAATTTGAAAAAATACACACTCCCATTATAGTGGATTGCTTAAATAACAATGTTACTTCCAGTTAATGACATATTTTAAGCAGTCTTACAAAGAATAAGAAGCATTCCATGTTACATTTTTTTTTAAAGATTTTATTTATTTATTTGAGACAGAGAGAATGAGAGACAGAGAGCACGAGAGGGAGGAGGGTCAGAGGGAGAAGCAGACTCCCTGCCGAGCAGGGAGCCCGATGCGGGACTCGACCCCGGGATTCCAGGATCATGACCTGAGCCGAAGGCAGTCGCTCAACCAACTGAGCCACCCAGGCGCCCCTCCATGTTACATTTTTAAATAAAACAAAAATCAAGTTAAAATATAATATGAGTGATTAACATAACATAATAATAAGAAAAAAACAAAAGGTAATATAATACTATCTTACACTGGAAATCCCAAAAACTGTTAATAGTATTTCAAGAGAAGGTTATATACTGCTTAAGTTTTGCATGGCTTATTTATTATTCTTTACCAGGTGCAATTGGTAGTTTTAAGACATTTCTAAATAATCAAAAAAATGAAATTATGTGTACTAAAATAAAAGGCATCCAAGGCACCTTAATTTTTTTTTTAAACTTTCATATGACAGTATGATTTCCATAGTAGGAAATGACAAAGGAAAACCATGCAGTTTATACACACACAAACAGAAACATATTTAAAGATATATAAAGATATTGGTAGTATACATACAAAACTGTTGGTTGCAAAGAAAGTCCTCTGAAGAGGACTTTTGAATCAGGATTGGGGAAAAGAGAAAGACATATGAAAAAGAATATTAGCTTTTTATCTTATTTCTGTACTTTTAACTGTTATTTAATGAAAGTGTATTATTTCTATAAAATTATAGTAAGTGAAGAATATATATATATGCTTATACATGTATGAGCAATTGGAATACACTCACACACGTGTATATCTAAGTATATATAGATATATTTGACATTTTAGGAATTTAACTCTGTATTATGCAGTCAGGCATATTGAAATTTTACTACTTAATTTATAGTAAATCTGTGTTTGATCAATTAATGAGGAGGATATATTACACAACAAATACTTCAACAGAAATATCTATGGGTAATATAAATATAGTTAGCCATCTCCAAATAAGTCATGTAAAAATATTCGGACACTTAACTTTGTTAGAAAAACTCAGTATCTATCAGTAATAATTTGAGAAATTTTCACATATTTGCATTAGTGTTGTTCACTGCAGGTTATAGGATTATAGATTATTGTAGCTGAAAAATGTTAAATTTTTAATTATTTTATATCTTACTACTGATCTGTCCAGCCTACAATGTCATCTCTAGGATACAAGGACAGAAGCTGAGAATCAACTGAAATTTTCAAAAAAATGAAATAGATACGCAAAAATATTTGAGAGAGAAAAAGGTACTGAGTCCATTGGTCTCCAAAACTGAAGTCACATATTGAGAAAGGCAGTCACTGTGCCAAGTAATGACCTTCCTTCCTTCCCAATGCTAAATGATGATGAAATACATTTTGGTTATTTGGGTCACTGTATTTTGGACCCCTTTCACGGAGTAGATAAGTTGGCGTTTTCATTAATAATTCCCTAAACAAAGGCATACTTGTCAGTGTTATCTGAAAAGAGGAGAGGGACGGGATATTCTCTGAACTAAGGCCTAAATTTGTATTAAACAGAAATAAAGAGGTATTTTGGAGTCAATCAGAGAAAGACAGGTATCATATGATCTCACTGATATGAGGAATTCTTAATCTCAGGAAACAAACTGAGGGTTGCTGGAGTGGGGGGGGTGGGAGGGATGGGGTGGCTGGGTGATAGACATTGGGGAGGGTATGTGCTATGGTGAGCGCTGTCAATTGTGTAAGACTGTTGAATCACAGACCTGTACCTCTGAAACAAATAATACATTATATATTAAAAAAAAAGAAGAAGAAGAAGATAGTAGGAAGGGAAAACTGAAGGGGGGAAAATTGGAGGGGGAGATGAACCATGAGAGACTATGAACTCTGACAAACAAACTGAGGGTTCTGGAGGAGAGGGGGTTGGGGGGGATGGGTTAGCCTGGTGATGGGCATTAAAGAGGGCATGTATTGAATGGAGCACTGGGTGTTATACACAAACAATGATTCATGAAACACTACATCAAAAATTAATGATGTAATGTATGGTGATTAACATAACATAATAAACAAAACTAAAAATAAAAAAGAAATAAAGAGGTATTTTCTGCTAAGATTTTAACTTCCTTTTTGAAAAGCAATGTACATATCAACTGAAAAGTTGAATTTCTCCTTGTTCTTGGTTTCAATAAATTCTTTAAAAAAACTTTTACCCAAACTTAATGCAATTCATTTATTTCAAACTAATTACTTTTGAAATCCAGAAAGCACAACTCTGACACAATAAACTTGAAAAATTAGCTACTGGTCATGCATGGGCTCCAAATAATTGCATATTTTTCTCAGTTTCTTTAGTAATGATATTTAAAAGTAATACAATTTATTAATCTTTTATACACAATTCAGTGCACTTCTTTGTTCAATTTAATGACAAATATGACATTAGCCAAAATAGTGAAATTTTATTAAAGTTGTTCATGATGTATACAGATTCTTATAAATAAATCTCCTTATAACAGAAATAGAAATCACTTTAAATTGGTTGGTTCGGCTCAGGTCATGATCCCAGGGTCCTGGGATCGAGCCCCGCCATCAGGCTCCCTGCTCTGCGGGAAGCCTGCTTCTCCCTCTCCCACTCCCCTTGCTTGTGTTCCCTCTCTCACTGTGTCTCTCTCTGTCAAATAAATAAATAAAATCTTAAAAAAAAATAAAAATAAAAAAATAAAATAATTTGGTTGGGTAATGGTAGTAAAATTTTCCATTTAAAGATGTTCAGTTGGGGTGCCTCGGTGCCTCAGTTGGTTAAGCGACTGCCTTTGGCTCAGATCATGATCCTGGAGTCCCGGGATCGAGTCCCACATCGGGCTCCCTGCTGGGCGGGGAGTCTGCTTCTCCCTCTGACCCTCCCCCCTCTCATGCTCCCTCTCTCATTTTCTCTCTCTCTCAAATAAATAAATAAAATCTTTAAAAAAATAAAAATGTTCAGTTGATGATTAATGTACCATTCCATTCTCTGAGATTCATTTTGCATTTTCTAAATTCTGTTTCTGAGCAAAAATTGAATGACAAAATTATCTGACTTATACATATTTTTGCTAAAATATTTTTTTGCTGTGTAAACTTCAGGCCAAATGTCTACAGATACATGCTAGAAAAATTGGTAATTTGTAAATGCAAACTAAAATAGAGTCTATAAAATCAAAACAGTTAGTGCCAATGGATGACCAACCGAATAAGACAATCAAAAAGTGGTATGTCTTCATAGACGTGACCCCCCAGTGATAGGTGGTGGGGATAAGCTAAGAAGATCCCATCTCTGTACTACCCACAGGCACCTTGCACTTGCCAGACACCATCATCTCTTACTTGAAACAATCCTCTTCAGTTTTGCCCACTTAAAACTATAATAGCATTTCTACCTACCAAGGAAAATGATTCTTGTGAAACAGAATCCAGTCTTTTTAAAGCATAAAGCCCAAATCCTCCTAAGACTTCCCATTGCAATGCAAATAAGATCCTATCTCCTTAGGCCAGTCCAAAATTTCCCATTTGATAAGGCCCTGCCCATCATTTCTGACTTCATTCCATTCGATAATGCCCTGCCACTCCCAGACCACTGTTTCTCATTCTCCCAAACATGCCAACCTCATTCTTTTTAGAGATCTTCTTATTATTTGCTGATCTGATCTGTTCTAGATTTCACATTACAATCCCCTTTCTAGGGGCGCCTGGGTGGCTCAGTTGTTAAGCATCTGCCTTCGGCTCAGGTCATGATCCCAGGGTCCTGGGATTGAGCCCTGCATCAGGCTCCCTGCTCAGCAGGAAGCCTGCTTCTCCCTCTCTCACTCCCCCTGCTTGTGCTCCCTCTCTCGCTGTGTCTCTCTGTCAAATAAATAAATAAAATCTTTAAAAAAAAGTTTAAAAAAGTCCTCTTTCTATATATATACATATAAATATTTAATTCCAATGCCATTCACAATGTTGACGGTCTTATATCAAGCAATTCCAGCTACACCATCCCCAACACTATCTTTCTCTATCACATTATGGGTTTTATCTACTAATTTAATACTTATATGTATCTGAATTATCTGATTACTTTTCTATGATTATTGTCCATCTGCTTTCTCTAGGGAAGGGGTCTCCCTTATGATCACTGACATAATTCATTGAAGGGAAGAAAGTAGGCACACGTATTTGTGATCTGGATGACTCATGAATGTCATCTCTGGTTTCTCTGTATGTCCATCTGGAACTCCTATTAGACCAATAAATACTGGAACTGATGGATATTTATACTCTTCCTTTTACTTGTCATTTCTACTTCTCATCTATCTGTCTCTAACTCTATGTGCTAGGAAAATTTCTTAACTATATTTCAATTCACAAATTTGACCTTAAGTAGGGTCCTTTTTCCTATTTAACTTAATAATATATTTTGTTAAGGGGAGGAAGATTAATTTTAGTTTTAAAAGAACAGGCATGGTAGACTACAGATATTCTTTTCTAGCTTATCCATCTAATAAGCACTCATTAGGAGTCAGGAACTGTCTGTGGTCTCTTTTCATACCTTACAGCAGACCATCTGCCCTACCATATGTCCTAGCAGCAGAAAGGTTGCTAAGGAATGGGATTTGGCTTGCTGACCCTCCTATTCTTACCTTGATCTTTCCTTCATTCTCCTGATCCTCTTTCTCTACTTCCATGCCACACCACCAACTTACGTTGATCCTGGTGACTGAAGTTGACACATGACCTAGTATTTCTTGGCTCTTGACCTCAGCTCTACTCTGGGTATCTTTTTTTTATCCTCTTGACTTGGAACTTTTTAGAGAACTCTTAGATAAACTGGCTAAAGAAAAGCCTACTCTCCCTATTTGTCCATATTGTCAACTCCTATCCAGATACGGTTGAAGATGCAAAGACAACACTGTTGATGTGCCCTAAAGAGTTTGCTGTGTAGTGGGGACATCAGCCACGTGCCTGACCATCATTGCAAAGTCAAGAGAGTTCTCTGTGACAGGGGAGGTATAGGCAAAGGGCTATAAGAAAACACAAAACCGGGGCGCCAGCGTGGCTCAGTCGTTAAGCGTCTGCCTTCGGCTCAGGTCATGATCCCAAGGTCCTGGGATCGAGCCCTGCATCGGGCTCCCTGCTCAGCAGGAAGCCTGCTTCTCCCTCCCCCACTCCCCCTGCTTGTGTTCCCTCTCTCCTGTCTCTCTCTCTCTGTCAAATAAATAAATAAATAATCTTAAAAAAAAAAAAAAGAAAACACAAAACCAACTCATGTTAATTCCCCTTCAGAACAAATTTGGTTATGACTAAATTTAAAAAATAAAAGGACAGGAATTATTTCTTTTTCACAACATCCGTTCCTGTTTAATAGATAGATACCATTTTGACTATTTATATCTTTATAAACTTTATAATAAGGTTATTACATTACTATTACAGAATTTTCTGTTTGCTTTATTAGTCCTATTTCTTTGGATACCAGATTCTGTTGCTGCATTTAGTGTCTCCCAAAAGTTTGCAGATTATTTTGTTTAATGCCTGTATTGGTTTATTCAATATTTTAGTATAATTATTATTAACCCACTTAAATAAAGTTGCATGAAATAGATCAAAAACAAACAGTTTAGAAGCTAAAGATTCAGATAAGCATATTTTGAGGAAGAGTTCCATATTTTCAGAAAAATAGTGAATAAATAGCCTCTTTATTACATGAGAAGAAATATAAAACAGAGTTTTGAAAAATACTCAGTTTAAAGTGGATAATTTGTGGTTACCCTAATTATTTCATATAATATGAATGATATGCTTGCTACATGAAAGCTGTGGAATCTGATGTTTGATAAGAAAAAAAAACTTCATAAAGCAGATCATCTGATCTATTCATTATGCTTTTTTCCATGAAATCAACACATCTAAAGTAAATTTTTATTAATGATGTATTTTATTCCAAGAACATTGCACAGCAAAAACAAAAAAGAATTAACTTGTCATGTTCCTCTATTGTTTTATTTTACACTTCATCTGTTTCTGTTACATAGCCTTGTACTTTATTATTACTCATTGTTACTAACAGGCACATTCGATTTGGCTCCAATAGAAGTTTCTGTAATCTATTAAACTATGAAACTAATTACTATAACATGTAACAGGTTTAATTACCTGTATTGATTCTGAAGTGTTTATCTCCTTGTTTATTCCAGTTAACTCTATTTATAATTTATTGATGAGTTAATCGAGTTAATCTTGCAAAAGGAAATATTTTAATGTCTACAGGTGACCTGTTTAATATCATTCATGTTACTTTGTACTTGCACATAACATTATTTCACATTTAAAGCAGTATTCAACTTTATTTCCTTCTGTTGATCTTCAGCATTCTCATAACAGTGAATAACAAAATATTAACTGAGTATCTTATTAAAACTCTTTAATATGTGTGTGACTATTTCTACAATAATCAGTTAAAGGATATTATCAATTATTCTTTCCATCTCTCTCTCTATCACACACACACACACACACACACACACACACACACCTGTAAAGGTATAAAGGTATGACTTTATTACTTTCCCATTCCTCAATGTATTTGTTTTAATCATCTGAATATTCCAGAAGAAAGTCTGATTAGATTCTACTAGACTTACTATCTTCAGTCATACACCTGAAAAAGCAGTTTGGTTTTACTTTGTAGATAGGGTGAATTTTATTTTATTTATTTATTTTTAATTTATTTATTTGAGAGGGAGAGAGAGAGAGAGAGATCATGAGCAGAGGGAAGGGTAGAAGAAGAAGCAGACTCTCTGCTCAGCAGAGAGCTTGATTCAGGACTCAATCCCAGGACCCCAGGATCATGACCTGAGCTGAAGGCAGACGTTTAACTGACTAAGCCACCCAGGTGCCCAATAGGGTGAATTTTATAACTAAAAAGTCTTTAGTTAATGAACTGACTGCTTGAAAGCTGATAATCAATCTATGGTCCACCTAAAGCAGGTAAGCATCTTAATGTCATTCCCAAATTCACTTTAAAACCATACTTGTTTTTTTCTTCCATCTTTTAGTTGATCTAACTCTACATAGTTGTGCTTTAGATCAGTGGAATATAGGCAAACAGATTAAATTAATTCTCTAAACACACACACACTTATATCCTTGCTTCTTCTGCTTCTCTCCATGTTCACTACTGATTCCCTATTCCGGGTTGCCATCATGTCTCCTGGGTTTTTGCCATAGGCTCAAACATCCTGAGTAGTCTCTCCATCTGTACTTGCTTATTTCTACTACCAATAAAATTGTGTCCCTGCTTCACTGTCTTTACTGGGTCCTCCCACAACCGAGTATTCTCCACTGGAAAACTTGGCATCATCTCATCTTTTTAACCTCTTCGACTTTATCTAGTGTCATTCTTCCCCTCTTTCTCAATGTTTACACTGCAGCCCCACTGATCTTCTTCCTATTCTATTCCAAGGTCTTTCTCTCTCTCTCTGTCTTTCCTCCTCAGCCATACTCACAGCTTTCATATATGTTCTTCCCTGATATTCCTTCTGGCTCCTCATTCCACCAACTCTTTCTCAAATTAAATGTTACCTCCTTGAAAATGCCTCTCTTGACTCCATATAAAATTAGATCTACCATTGTAATGTCTTATAACACTTTTAGTTTTTTTTCAGAGCAGGTAATTTGTACTTTTGTAATCATGCATTTGTTAAAGATCATATGCCTTTTTTTTTTTTCCATTAATCTGCAAGCTTCCTGAAGTCAGGGGGTGTGTATATTTAATGAAGTCATTGACTATAGTGCCTGGCATAGATCTTCTGTCATATAGACACAATGAATATTTGAGTCTAAATGAACAAATTTTTCTCTTCAAAATGAAATAAGGATATAATATAAATATAATTTTTAAGGAGCCATATGTCTGTAGGGATTTTTATATATTTATATATCATATTTTAAATACATATCATATTTTAAAAGCCTTTCCATTAACTTTGAGTAAATATTCTGGTAATTCTGATACTGAGCCTGTGTCTCCATAGATGCTTTCAAATATTTACCCAAAATCTTGAAATATGTATTCCTTTTATGGAGAAAGTAATACTGTACCTTTTATGCCTTGAATCTAAGTGAAGTTAGGCAATTAGCCCTGATTTGAATAGAATACAAACTGAAAAAAAATACGTTGTGTTGTTTTCCAAGTTGTCCTTATATGGGGATATATATTTAAACATCATTTTAAACAATGTTCAATGAAAAACTGAGTGAGCAGAAAAAGGAAACCTTTTTTTCTTAAATAAGAATAAAGGAGTGGGGCGCCTGGGTGGCTCAGTCGTTAAGCATCTGCCTTCAGCTCAGGTGATGATCCCAGGGTCCTGGGATCGAGCCCCACTTCAGGCTCCCCTGCTTCTCCCTCTCCCACTCCCCCTGCTTGTGTTCCCTCTCTCACTGTGTCTCTCTCTGTCAAAAAAAAAAAAAAAAAGAATAAAGGAGTATTTTTTTTTCCTATCAATTTTGTAAAGAAAATAAAAATCCTTGGAAAATAATGCATATTTTATTTATCATCTTGACTGCTCCCATATTTATTAAATACAAGTGGAGTATAATATGTCTTGTTAATCTTTTTTTTTTAAAGATTTTATTGATTTATTTGACAGAGAGAGACACAGTGAGAGAGGGAACACAAGCAGGGGGAGTGAGAGAGGGAGAAGGAGAAGCAGGATTCCCGCCGAACAGGGAGCCCGATGCAGGGCTCGATCCCAGGACCCTGGGATCATGACCTGAGCCAAAGGCAGATGCCCAACTGACTGAGCTACCCAGGCACCCCTGTTGATCTTTTTTTTTTTTTTAAAGATTTTATTTATATATTTGACAGAGAGAGAGAATGAGAGACAGAGAACACGAGAGGGAAGAGGGCAGAGGGGGAAGCAGACCCCCCGCTGAGCAGGGAGCCTGATGTGGGACTCGGTCCCGGGACTCCAGGATCATGACCTGAGCCGAAGGCAGTCGCTTAACCAACTGAGCCACCCAGGCGCCCCTACCCCTGTTAATCTTTATTACTCATGTAAACACATTAAAGTTAAGTATGATGATGAGACTCATTTCAAATTTTGTCAAAAAACAGTGTCCTCTTAGGTCTATTGTTTTATTGTCTAACCTGGGAAATCCAGAAATGTATAATTCAGAATATTAGCATTGTATCATTATTACCTCAATTGTTAGTAACTAGAAACTAGCAATATGGCAAAGTTATCAAAAACCCCTGAATCCAAAGCTGATCAATAACTAAGTAATCCTAAATAAATTTCTTCACTCTGGGGCCTGTCAAAAACTGAGTTATGCATACATGGACATGGAAAACAAACAGGCTTATAACACTCTCATTAGCATAATTACCTGACTCACTATACCTCAGACTCTATTTTAAAATAAGAGTTATGGGGGGGGCGGAGCAAGATGGCGGAGGAGTAGGAGACCTGGATTTCGTCTCCTATCAGGAATTCAGCTGGATAGGGATCAAACCATTCTGAACACCTACAAACTCAACAGGAGATCGAAGAAAAGAAGAGCAACAACTCTCTCATCAGAAAAGCGACCACTTTCTGGAAGGTAGGATGTGCGGAAAAGTGAATCAGAGGTGATATTCGGGAGGATAGATGGCGGGGGAGGGGCCTCCGTCAGCTGCTTCTGGCAAGTGATAGAGCCGCGGAGCACAAAATCGGAACTTTTAGAAGTCTGCTCCAGCGAGGGACGTCACTCTGGTGGCTAAGCGGGGGGTGGAACCCTCCGGGACAGTGTGGTCTCAGGACCCTCGGGGTCACAGAAAGACCGGGGGTGCCTGAGTGTGGCAGAGCTCCCAGGTAATGGAGAGGGAACTGGCTGCAGAGGCGGAGCCCAGGCGCGGGCTCTCAGCTCGGGGTTGTCATAAACCGTGATCCGTGGCGCAGTTGGGCCACTGCTCCTCCAGCAGGGACCCAACAAGCAGCAGATCTGGGGAGACTCACCTTCCTCCCCCGGGAGGAGCAGCGCGGGAGTGCAGCACAGGGATCTGCTGGGTTTAGAGACTCCACCCAGGGTTGGGTGCCAGAGATAGAAACGCGCGGTCACAGGCTCCGGGTGAGCACGGAGTGCGGCCGGAGACTGGGGAGCTGGGAGTGACTGACTGCTTTTCTCTGGGGGCTCACCAAGGAGTGGGGCCCCGAGTTCTCGGCTCCTCCAGGGCGGAGATTGGGAGGCTGCCATTTTCACTCTCTGCCTCCAAAGCTGTCCGGAAAGCTCACAGAGAACAAAAGCTCTGGAGAGCAACCAGAGCAGATTACTTAGCCCAGACCAGGCAAGGGCGGGGCAAATCCACCTCCTGCAAAGACATTTGGCAACCACGGCAACAGGCCCCACCCCCAGAAGATCACCGAGAACAGCCAGCCAAGACCAAGTTTACCGATCAATGAGAAGGGCAGAACTCCAGCGCTAGGGGAATACTACACATAGAATTCATGGCTTTTTTACCATGATTCTTTAGTCTTTCAAAGTTAATTTTTTTTAACTGTCTTTTTTTTCTTTTTCTTTTATTTTTTTTTGAATTTTTCTTTTTCCCTTTTTCAACCAACATTTTATCAATCCCTTTTTAAAAAAAAACATTTTTATTTTTCATTTTTAGAGTCATATTCTATCCCTTCATAGTAGTTACCCATATTTTTGGCATATATATAGAAGTTGTTCTCTCTTTAAATTTTTGAGATAGTTTCTTCTAACAGATCAAAATATACCCTAAATATCTTGTATATGGTTTTTTTCTACTCCCCTGCCTGATCACATTCTCTCCCTTTTTTTTTATTTTTTTATTTTTTAAAAAACTCTTCTTTCTTTTTTCAGACAACTTCTTAATAATTCCTTTTATAAAATTTTTTATAATTTCCATCTTTACAGTCATATTCCATCCCTTCATCATATCAACCCTTATTTTTGTACATATATAAGTTTTTCTTTATTTAAAATTTTGGGAGGCACTTTCTTCTAACAGACCAAAATACACACAAAATCTAGTGTGTGGCACTGATCTATACACCAGCCTGATCATATTTGATCACATTCTGGTTTTTTGTTGTTGTTGTTGTTTTGTTTTGCTCTGTTTTTGTTTGTTTTTATCTTTATTTTTTTCTTTTTCTTTTTTCTCTCTTTCCCTTTCTTTTTGCACTGTTTCAGGTCTTTTCTGATTTGTTTAGAGTATCATTTCTGGGGACATTGTTACTCTGCTAGCATTTTGTTCTCTCATTAATCTATTCTCCTCTGCACAAAATGACAAGATGGAAAAAATCACCTCAATAAAAAGAACAGAGGTAGTACCAACTGCCAGGGACCTACTCAATACAGACATTAGTACGATGTCAGATCTAGAGTTCAGAATCATCAATTTAAAGATACTAGCTGGGATTGAAAAAAGCATGGCAGTTATTAGAGAAACCCTTTCTGGAGAAGGAAAAGAACTAAAATCTAACCAAGTCAAAATCAAAAAAACTATTAATGAGGTGCAATCAAATATGAGGGCACTATCTGCTAGGATAAATGAGGGAGAAGAGAGAATCAGTGATACAGAAGACCAAATGATGGAAAATAAAGAAGCTGAGAAAAAGAGAGATAAACAACACTGGATCATGAGGGCAGAATTCGAGAGATAAGCGATACCATCAGATGAAACATTAGAATAATTGGGATCCCAGAAGAAGAAGAAAGAGAGAGAGGGGCAGAAGGTATAATGGAGCAAATTATAGCAGAGAACTTCCCTAATTTGGGGAAGGAAACAGGCATCAAAATCCAGGAAGCACAGAGAACCCCTCTCAAAATCAATAAAAATAGGTCAACACCCCAACATCTAATAGTAAAACTTATGACTCTCATAGACAAAGAGAAAATCCTGAAAGCAGCTCGGGAGAAGAGATATGTAACCTACAAGGGTAGAAACATTAGATTGGCAACAGACCTATCCACAGAGACCTGGCAGTCCAGAAAGGACTGGCAGGATATATTCAGAGCACTAAATGAGAAAAATATGCAGCCAAGAATACTCTATCCAGCTAGGCTGTCATTGAAAATTGAAGGAGAGATGAAAAGCTTCCAGGACAAAGAAAACCTAAAGGAATTTGCAAACACAAAACCAGCCGTACAGGAAATCTTGAAAGGGGTCCTCTAAGCAAAGAGAGAGCCTAAAAGCAACATAGACCAGAAAGGAACACAGACAATATACGGTAACAGTCACCTTACAGGCAATACAATGGTACTAAATTCCTATCTTTCAATAGTTACCCTGAATGTAAATGGGCTCAATGCCCCAATCAAAAGACACAGGCTATCAGACTGGATTAAAAAACAAGACCCATCGATATGCTGTCTGCAAGAGACTCATTTTAGAACCAAAGACACCCCCAGATTGAAAGTGAGGGGGTGGAAAACCATTTACCATGCTAATGGACACAAAAAGAAAGCTGGGTGGCAATCCTTATATCAGACAAATTAGATTTTAAACCAAAGACTGTAATAAGAGATGAGGAAGGACATTATATCCTACTTAAAGGATCTATCCAACAAGAAGATCTAACAATTGTAAATATCTATGCCTCTAACATGGGAGCAGCCAATTATATAAGGCAATTAATAACAAAAGCAAAGAAACACATCAACAACAATACAGTAATAGTGGGGGACTTTAACACCCCCCTACTGAAATGGACAGATCGTTTAAGCAAAAGATCAACAAGGAAATAAAGACTTTAAATGACACACTGGACCAAATGGACTTCACAGACCTATTCAGAACATTCCACCCCAAGGCAATGGAATACACATTCTTCTCTAGTGCCCATGGAACATTCTCCAGAATAGATCACATCCTAGGTCACAAATCAGGTCTCAACTGGTACCAAAAGATTGGGATCATTCCCTGCCTATTTTCAGAGCACAATGCTTTGAAACTAGAACTCTATCACAAGAGGAAAGTTGGAAAGAACTCAAATACATGGAGACTAAAGAGCATCCTACTGAAGAATGAATGGGTCAACCAGGAAATTAAAGAATAATTAAAAAATACATGGAAACCAATGAAAATGAAAACACAACTATTCAAAATCTTTGGGATGCAGCAAAGGCAGTCCTAAGAGGAAAGTATATAGCAATACAAGCCTTTCTCAAGAAGCAAGAAAGGTCTCAAGTACACAACCTAACCCTACAATTAAAGGAGCTGGAGAAAGAACAGCAAATAAAGCCTAAACCCAGCAGGAGAAGAGAAATCATAAAGATCAGAGCAGAAATCAATGAAATCGAAACCAAAAGAACAGTAGAAGAGATCAACGAAACTAGGAGCTGGTTCTTTGAAAGAATTAACAAGATTGATAAACCCCTGGCCAGACTTATCAAAAAGAAAAGAGAAATGACCCAAATGAACAAAATCATGAATGAAAGAGGAGAGATCACAACCAACACCAAAGAAATACAAACAATTATAAGAATATATTATGAGCAACTATATACCAGCAAATTAGATAACCTGGAACAAATGGATGCATTCCTAGAGATGTATAAACTACCAAAACTGAACCAGAAAGAAATAGAAAACCTGAACAGACCTATAACCACTAAAGAAATTGAAGCAGTCATCCAAAATCTCCCAAAAAACAAAAGCCCAGGGCCAGATGGCTTCCCAGGGGAATTCTAGCAAACATTTTAAGAAGAATTAATACCTATTCTTCTGAAACTGTTCCAAAAAATAGAAATGGAAGGAAAACTTCCAAACTCATTTTATGAGGCCAGCATTACCTTGATCCCAAAACCAGACAAAGACCCCATCAAAAAGGAGAACTACAGACCAAAATCCCTGATGAACATGGATGCAAAAATTCTCACCAAAATACTAGCCAATAGGATCCAACAGTACATTAAAAGGATTATTCACCACGACCAAGTGGGATTTATCCGTGGGCTGCAAGGTTGGTTCAACATCCGCAAATCAATCAACGTGATACAATACATTAACAAAAGAAAGAACAAGAATCATATGATCCTCTCAATAGATGCAGAAAAAGCATTTGACAAAGAACAGCATCCTTTCTTGATCAAAACTCTTCAGAGTATAGGCATAGAGGGTACATACCTCAATATCATAAAAGCCATCGATAAAAAACCTACAGCAAATATTATTCTCAATGGGGAAAAACTGAGAGCATTCCCCCTAAGGTCAGGAACACGGCAGGGATGTCCACTATCACCACTGCTATCCAACATGGTATTGGAAGTCCTAGCCACAACAATCAGACAACAAAAAGAAATCAAAGGCATCCAAATTGGCAAAGAAGAAGTCAAACTCTCACTCTTTGCAGATGATATGATACTTTATGTGGAAAACCCCAAAGACTCTACCCCAAAACTGCTAGAACTCATACAGGAATTCAGTAAAGTGGCAGGATAGAAAATCAATGCACAGAAGTCAGTCGCATTCCTATACACCAACAACAAGACAGAAGAAAGAGAAATTAAGGAGTCAATCCCATTTACAATTGCACCCAAAACCATAAGATACCTAGGAATAAATCTAACCAAAGAGGCAAAGAATCTGTACTCAGAAAACTATAAAATACTCATGAAAGAAATTGAGGAAGACACAAAGAAATGGAAAAACGTTCCATGCTCATGGATTGGAAGAACAAATATTGTGAAGATGTCAATGCTACCTAGAGCAATCTACACATTCAATGCAATCCCCATCAAAATACCATCCACTTTTTTCAAAGAAATGGAACAAATAATCCTAAAATTTGTATGGAACCAGAAAAGACCCCGCATAGCCAGAGGAATGTTGAAAAAGAAAAGCAAAGCTGGCAGCATCACAATTCCGGACTTCCAGCTCTATTACAAAGCTGTCATCATCAAGACAGTATGGTACTGGCACAAAAACAGGCACATAGATCAATGGAACAGAATAGAGAGCCCAGAAATGGACCCTCAACTCTATGGTCAACTCATCTTTGACAAAGCAGGAAAGAATGTCCAATGGAACAAAGACAGTCTCTTCAACAAATGGTGTTGGGAAAATTGGATAGCCACATGCAGAAGAATGAAACTGGACCATTTCCTTACACCACACACAAAAAGAGACTCCAAATGGTTGAAAGACCTCAATGTGAGACAGGAGTCCATCAAAATCCTAAAGGAGAACACAGGCAGCAACCTCTTTGACCTCAGCCGAAGCAACTTCTTCTTAGAAACATCGCCAAAGGCAAGGGAGGCAAGGGCAAAAATGATCTATTGGGACCTCATCAAGGTAAAAAGCTTTTGCAAAGCAAAGGAAACAGTCAACAAAACCAAAAGACAACCGACAGAATGGGAGAAGATATTTGCAAATGACATATCAGATAAAGGGCTAGTATCCAAAATCTATAAAGAACTCATCAAACTCAACACCCAAAGAACAAAGAATCCAATCAAGACATGGGCAGAAGACATGAACAGACATTTTTCCAAAGAAGACATCCAAATGGCCAACAGACACATGAAAAAGTGCTCAATATCGCTGGGCATCAGGGAAATCCAAATCAAAACCTCAATGAGATACCACCTCACACCAGTCAGAATGGCTAAAATTAACAAATCAGGAAATGACAGATGTTGGCGGGGATGCGGAGAAAGGGGAACCCTCCTACACTGTTGGTGGGAATGCAAGCTGGTGCAGCCACTCTGGAAAACAGTATGCAGGTTCCTCAAAAAGTTGAAAATAGAGCTACCATATGATCCAGCAATTGCACTACTGGGTATTTACCCCAATGATACAAAAGTAGGGATCCGAATGCGTACGTGCACCCCGATGTTTATAGCAGCAATATCCAAACTGTGGAAAGAGCCAAGATGTCCATCGACAGATGAATGGATAAAGAAGAAGTGGTATATATATACAATGGAATATTATGCAGCCATCAAAAGGAATGAGATCTTGCCATTTGCAATGACGTGGATGGAACTGGAGGGTATTATGTTGAGTGAAATAAGTCAAACAGAGAAAGACATGTATCATATGACCTCACTGATATGAGGAATTCTTAATCGCAGGAAACAAACTGAGGGTTGTGGGAGTGGGGGGTGGGGTGGGAGGGAGGGGGTGACTGGGTAATAGACACTGGGGAGGGTATGTGCTCTGGTAAGTGCTGTGAATTGTGCAAGACTGTTGGATCTCAGATCTGTACCTCTGAAACAAATAATGCAATATATGTTAAGGAAAAAAAAAGAAGAAGAAGAAGAAGAAGGTAGCAGGAGGGAAAGAATGAAGCGGGGGTAATCGGAGGGGTAGACGAACCATGAGAGACGATGGACTCTGAAAAACAAACTGAGGGTTCTAGAGGGGAGGCGTGTGGGAGGATGGGTTAGCCTGGTGATGGGTATTGAGGAGGGCACATTCTGCATGGAGCACTGGGTGTTATGCACAAACAATGAATCATGGAACACTTCATCTAAAACTAATGATGTAATGTATGGGGATTAACATAAGAATAAAAAAAATTAAAAAAAATAAATAAAATAAAATAAGAGTTATGGGGGCGCCTGGGTGGCTCCGTCGTTAAGCGTCTACCTTCGGCTCAGGTCATGATCCCAGGGTCCTGGGATTGAGCCCTGCATCGGGCTCCCTGCTCGGTGGGAAGCCCCTCTCCCACTCCCCCTGCTTGTGTTCCCTCTCTCGCTGTATCTCTCTCTGTCAAGTAAATAAAATCTAAAAAAAGGAAAAAATAAAAAAATAAAATAAGAGTTATGAATTCCCACCACTGCCCATTTCAGACTTTAGATGTCACTGTATGTGATCACTGATTCTGAGACACTATACATGTACATAAAAACAAAATTCAATTAAAAATTTAAAAATACAATCTGGATAACATTCTTAAATTTACATATGCATTCTGAAGAGAAAGTTAAAAAAATATATAAAACAAACGAAATTTTCTTGAGAGTAAATAACCTTTTTCTCTGATAACTCCCCAGCATGTTCAGGGCTCAGCAAGTACTCCACTGATGTAGTTGATGGTATCAGTTATTTGATATTGACTTTTAGTGTGTAATATGTTCACGATTCCTCATAGTACGCCAACACTGCACATCTTTTAAAATCTGCTGCTCAGATTAGATTTGTCTTTGAGATAATTTTTGGACCAGTCTGTTACAAAGTATAAAAATGTAGTTTCAATATTTGTTTAGCTGTGAGTGCTGATTAGAGATGATAAACCTTTCTTATCCTTGATTAAAAAAATCTGTGGTCAGAGTCCTGAAGGAACAGGAGTTTTTAGAGACCACAGAATTATCTGGAAATTGTAACCATATGCTTAAAATGAATATTCATGGATTCTCTTAAGTGTATTATGTAAGACAATAGAATACTTTATCAATGTAATCCTTTATCAAAGGAGTGTTTATATATAATAAAACATATGTACAGCAATAAACCAAATGTTTTTCTTTTAATTTTTCAGAATATCTTAATTTTTTAGTAAAAATGTAAAGAATTTCAGGGATGTGGGGCGCCTGGGTGGCTCAGTTGGTTAAGCGACTGCCTTCGGCTCGGGTCATAATCCCAGGGTCCTGTGATCGAGCCCCACATCGGGCTCCTTGCTCAGCGGGGAGCCTGCTTCTCCCTCTCCTACTCCCCCTGCTTGTGTTCCCTCTCTCACTGTCCCTCTCTCTGTCAAATAAAAAAAAAAAAATCTTAAAAAAAAAAATCAATTATCTCTTAAAAAAAAAAAAAAGAATTTCAGGGATGCTTTTGTCCAAAAATATGAATAAAATCTCAAGAAAAGAAGTTATTTAATCAGCAGCTGGTAAGAATTTTACTTTTATTTTTCTAGGAAATATTCATACTTAAATGAGCAGAACATTATCATAAAAAATGTATTATCTGGCAATTTTGTATGACAACATTAATTTCTCATGTCTAGTTACTAATTTGTATTTTTTACCACAATTTTAGGTATTTGATTTAATTTACATTATTTTTTCATATGCTTTTAAATGAAGAGCACAGAACTCTAACAGTTATAAGACAGTGGTGAATACACTTTCATTTTGAATAGCTCCAAAGAACAACATATATCCTTGAAACTTACGTATTACTGGTATTAAATTATTGAAAATACTTATGTTTCATTACCAAATATAAGAGAATAATATTGAGTTTACCATGCTTAAATAAATGTTGCAGTTCACAATTTTGTGAAAACACCTTTCAATTCAGAGTTAAGCACATTTGCAGTAAAATATTAAGCATTCATATTTTGCATGAATAACAAGGGATTACCAAAATTGAAGTCCTTGTAATATTCTTGATTAATACTGACTTATACTCTTAGAAATGTCATCCCTAAGTGATTCAAAACATTATTCAATACATTTTAATTTTCAGAAGTCTTTGAACTATTTCTCATCTTGGTCATTTATATTCATTAAGTTCACTGACTTTTTATGAGAACACACTATGTTTCAGGTACTGTCTGGGTGCTGGGGAAATTGGGGCAACAGAAGAGAGTAAAAATGCCCTCTTCAGCAAAGAGGAGACAGAAAAGTCGTGGATTAATAGATACACATATAAAGAAATATCAGTTACAGCTTTAAAAAAATAAGTTAGAAGAATCAAAAGTGACTGGGCTTGCCATGTTAGATAGTATGTTCAGGAAAGGTGGTAATTGAGCTGAAACCAGTATGAAGAAGGCAGCAGACAAAGGAGACAGTAATTGCCTAGATGTGGGGGTGTACTTTATATGTTCAGGAAACATAGAGGGAGTCTGTATGCAAAAAGCAAGGGAGTGAAGAGGGAGATTGGTAAGAAAGGAGGGGTCTAAGGTGAGCCAGAATTCAATTTATAGGATTTGTAGAACAGAATAAGGATTTTGAGTCCTATTCTAGATGGAAATGGCGAAGGATGGAGACCACTGAATGATAACATATTTCTATTTCCATTTAAAAAGTGAGGTTGAGGGCACCTGTGTGGCTCAGTCAGTTAGGTGTTCGACTCCTGATTTCAGCACATGTCATGATCTCAGGGCTGTGAGATTGAGCCCTTGTCCAGCTCTAGGCTCAGTGCAGAGTCTGCTTGAGGTTATCTTTCTCCCTCTCTCTCCATCCCTCCCCCTACTCCTGTCAAATAAGTAAATAAATCTTAAAACAAAAAAGAAAAGAAAAAGAAAATACAAAGTGAGTTTGGTAAACAGGAAGCCAGAAGATCAGATGGTAGGTATTGAGGTATCCTGGCAAGAGACAATGGTGGTTTTTATTTGGTGCTAGTGGTGAAGGTGGTGCTAAAAATTTTGTTGGGATATATTTTCAAAGTACAGTAACAGATCTAACTGGCGGATTAGACATATGGTTAGAGAGAGGAAGAGGCATCAAGATTCTTTTTTAGGTCTGCTCATTCAAAAATTTAATATTAAAAAATACTCTATCGTTTCCTTCAAGTATAAGATATGGTGGAGTTTGATAAGGTATGTGGAAGAAAACAATTCATATATTTACAGTATTTGCATTTCTCATTATTTAACTTGCACATTCATAAAATATATTCTACTTGGGTCAAAAATTACTTTACCTGAAAGAAAGTGACAGGATAAAGTCTTCCAACAGAACACCAATGCCATAGAAAAGTTAGAAATCACTAGTTCCCATTCTCAGGAGATATCAACAGGCATTTTTAGTTCGTGAAGCTTTTTCAGTCTTCCATACAAAAATAAATATAAAAGATGAAACAAGGCTTGAATAATTTCATTGGAAATTTCCAGCATATTAAAATGTAAATATTTTTCTTGTGTCAACATTTTTCTGTGAATGTTCATACAGGTTTATTCATTATTATAAACTGACAAAAATTTATGAAAATTCTTGGTTGATCTGGTCAAATCTAATTGCCTCCTGTCGCTAATTTGGCTGGCCCTATGCACAATTGGTCTTAATACTGCCAACTTCAATCATGGCGAGGAGAGAGAAAATATATTAAAGTTGCATACAGGCTGAGCTATTTTAATAAGAAGATGCTATCTCAGCTTTTTCACTTATTAATACCTCTGCATAATAGAATTTCTATCATGATTATTAAAAGTGATATTTTTTTCCAGATGATCCCTTTCAAAATTTAAAATTATAAAAATAAGAGGGTTACTGATTAGTTCATGATTATGAAAGGTACTTTTCCAACTAAAGGAGCTCTCTAAAACTAACAAAGATTCAAATAAACTTGTAGCAGAAATTGACCAAGCAGGCACTCCCACATACCATTTATTTGATTTATTTTGTCATGAAAATGGAAAGGTAGTCCTTGCTAAGCTTAATTGAATAACATAGATCAGAATATTATATCCTTGATACATTTATGATTTTTGTAGAGCCAACCGATTTTACATATAACTCCTCCACATGAAATATGATATAAGTAGCATCAGTGTGACTGTTTTAGGTCAGAAATTTGAAATGTCTTTCCATTATATCATTTCGAAGTCATTTCTCTTTGTGTCTGTGTTTGATTGGGTGAAAGTCACATCAGAATGTTTGGCCATAAAACTAAACCTAAATCCACTAGTGTCTTTCAGAGTAGTGTCATCAATCTTTTAAAAGGTGAATATGACCTTATGATAATGTATCATGCAAAAGACAAGATTTTTAAGCCTTACATGGTCTACTTCAACAAGAAATGACTTATTAGCTAGCACTGCAATTGAGATTATTCATCAGCATTCTTAATTCAAACAGGGACTAGTTTTTCTCCAAGTAAAGGGCTGGGAAAATTAACTATGGACTATAGTTGACAAAATAAAAACAACTTAGGATATAAAATACAATATATATATATATATATATATATAACATATATATTTTACAGAAAGCAGCCTTTTCCAAAGTTTTTAGTAATGGAAATTAAATTCATTTCTAAAAATAACTCAACTTTAGTACATTTCAGCTATTCAACAACAACAACAAAACCAGAATAATTCTATTTATTTCAATGTAAAATATTCTGTTGCTTAATTTAGTTATGAAGGAAATGAAATATGAGCAGATTATATATACTGCATATTAGGAAATAAATATCTATTATGCTCATACATGGCATACTTATAAATTTAGCAAATAATTATTTCAAATGCCAAATGAATATAACTTTTTATGCAAAACTCTTTTCTCACCAGATTATCTCCCAAGAATTTAAGGTTTATTTTTAGCTCAGAGAGGACTCTCTGCCATCTAATCCACAGAATAAATCTCTTTCTGTCTTAATACTTTACTTTTATTACAAGTGAAGCATGTATGCTACCCTAGTACCTCTCTGTTCATGTGTTAAGGTATAATATTTCCCATATTCCTATTGCTGATATTGTGGGTTTTAGTTCCATTATATTACAATGAAAAATCAAACTGGCTACTATTTATATTCAGTAAGGGCCATAACATTTTTTTTAAAAAAGTGGAACTTAAGTTTTTCAGAAGGAGGTGGTGTCAGCAACATATGAAGAATTTAATTTCTTTTGATCTAAATATGCCTCCAATCCAATTAAATATCACTTTTCTTCTTCTCCAGTTTGGATTTGCCCTTTAATAAAACATCCAAACATCTATGGATTTTCGGCAGAAAAAAACTCAGACAAACATTAAAAGGGAATACATAAAACTTTTCCTCGAGCACAAAAGTTTCAAATATTTTTTATTAGTATTCTTACATAATTCTTTATAGTAAAAATTCCAAAATGTACTTAGGAATGCAAAAAATAGCTAAGATTTTATTATTCTCATTGATTTTTATTTCTTCAATTATTTCAATATTAATCTTTTTTTTCTATGAAACTGATGATGAAAGTATATATAATTTTTTGAACATTCTTCCTTCTACCAAGTTGCCATGTAGAATGTTGCTGTGGAAAAAGAAGTCTTTAGCTTTGATATTTGCTTGATGTACTGAATTACCACAAGGAAATAATATTCTAAAACATTACCTATTGCGTTATCTCTTTAGATGTAAAACAAAAGTTAATGTTACTATTGAAGAATATACATTCTTCATTTAAAAACTAAGCACAAACTTAATAAAATCAAGTATTCTAAGATATTAACACTTGCTGATATTAATTAATTATCTACATTTATTCACATGATGATAATTCTCAGGTTAACCCTAAGAAAAATAACAAAACTAAAGTAAATATATCCAACTTTATAAGCTTGATCAATTTTTATCATATTTTCTTTGATTTGGTCTTTTTTCCACCCTCAAAGCATCATTTTAACATTTAACTTGCTAACTAATGTGTATATTTGCATAAACCTATACTTAACATTTATTCTATAGGCCCCTAGACAAAAATCTAGGTTAGCTTAAAAGGTCAAAAATGTAAGATTTGTAAATGTAATCCTGATAGTTCACAGGGATGATATATTAGACATCAGACATTGTGCTTTAGGCAGGGAATGTCCCCTCCCTGAAAGTAATAAAATAAGTCAGTATCTAACTGCTTTGATAATGAGAACGTAAACCACTAAAATATTTTTTGCGATTTCAAGACAACCTTATCTTTCTCTTAAAATCATTCTTAGTTTCACATTGATGTTTTCTGTTAGAGGAAACTATTTTTCTATTTACTCTCTATGAGAGCATTTGTGTATGCTTTAAGTAATTTTAAATAAGGCACCCTCTTAAAAAGTGATAATTTATACTACATTAAGAATAAAAGTTATTTTTTTCCATATAGAAGCATAGAGTTAAACCAATGTCAAACTTCCTGTATCTATGATTTTTTTTTAAGATTTTATTTATTTGACAGAGAGAGAGATAGCGAGAACAGGAACACAAGCAGGGGGAGTGGGAGAGGGAGAAGCAGGCTTTCTGCCGAGCAGGGAGCCCAATGTGGGACTCAATCCCAGGACCCTGGGATCATGACGTGAGCTGAAGGCAGACGCTTAACCACTGAGCCATCCAGATGCCCTGTATCTATGATTTTTAAAGAGTTGGGTTTAGCTTTGTTTTAGATATTTGTTTCTGAAATTTTACTTTTGGTCCATGTTTTAGCTTCTATATTATTAATTTCTATACTATATTACGTTTTAATATTGATTACCAACATGTTCTGTTGTATTTTTTTTTCCAATTTCTGCTTCTGACAATGATGGATTTGAATTCTAATCTGAGTACAGCAATTTCTCATAACAGGTAGGATTTTAACATTCTTCTCTAAGCAGTTTACAGAACAAGAAGAATAAAACCAGTAAGACAGAAAATTTAAACACTCCCAAGTAACTGGACTTAGCTGATATTTATAGAACACTGTATCTAACAAGAGCATAATAATTACTCTTTCAAGAGCAAATGTTATACTACCAATATAGATCATGTGGGGGCCATATATCTGGTTTTAATAAATTTTAAAAGTTAAATAACTTCTCCTGCTCCCTCTTCCTTTATCTTTCACGACCATTCCCTTCAATAAATCTTTCACATAGTTAATCCCATTCAGCATAGGCAATACCTTCTGTCCTTCAAGAAAATGAGAGGTAAGATAGAAGTTTGGGACTTGGCTTTCTCTCTGGCTGGCTGGCAAAGAGGACCCATACAAAATCATATATGTAGTACTGAGAGTTTCTGGCACTGATGGCCCAATTGCTGAAGATTTCACAGCTTCTAACTTGGAGCAATGTACTGGTGGAAGAGAATGCCCTCACTGATGCAGTGATTCAGACATTTAAAAGATACAGGAAACCAACTCTTAGCTTCAGCTCAGGTCATGATCTCAGGGTGGTGAGATGGAACCCCACATTGGGCTCCACATTCAGCTCAGAGTCCACTTGAGATTTTCTCTCTCCCCCTGCTCCCCGCTCCCGCTCTCACACCCTCTCTCAAAATAAATGAAGTCTTTAAAAATAAATAAGTAAATATTTAATTTAAAAAAATATATACAAAATATATATAAACACATATATCTCCCAGGATGTGGAGATTGGCAGAGATTCGTGCTACCATTAAGAAGATAAATGATACAGGGTTGCTGATCCCTACATGTTTACATTTAAAATTCCATATGACCCATAGAACACTCAATGAATTTTAGAGAATACTGTAGACTACAACAAACTCAACCAAACTGTAGCCCTAACTGCAGCTCCTCTATTAGAAGCTGCACTGTTGCTGGAGCAGATTAATAAGGCCCCAGTACATTATATATAGTTGCTCATTTGTCCAATGTGTTTGTTCTTTTCTATTCATATGAGAAAACAGGGCCAGAAATAATTAGCATTAGAGCTAACAATAATATTATTTACAGTTTTACCCCACATGGCCAGACTGGCTGGTCTGAGGTCTAGAAGGAACAGGATGATAAGAATGAAGACAAGGGGGTTGAGGCTAAAGGCATGTGAACAGACACACATTTATACCTACCAGAAAGTATCCACCATGGCAGAGGCACTAACCAACCAAAATGACTTGAACAACTGACCCTGGTCTTGCTTTGTTATTAGTCACCATGGGACAATACAATGGGCACATAGTCTTGACACCGTGGCAAGATGGAAGCTACATATGAACTGATCAGCATATCAATTACCAAGGTTTGCCTATCTAACTTACCTATCATCTACCTATCCAGCTACTGCTGCCTCAAAATGTCCAACTTGCTAGTGACAGAGACCTGCACTGAGTCCTGGGACATGGTTTAATTCCTCAAGGAGACCAACAAGCCCATTGGTGGCAAACTGACTATATTGGGATCCTTTCATCCTATAAGGCTCAGTGTTTTTTTCTTTCCTCACAGGGAAAGATACCTACTCTGGAGATGGGTTTTCTAATCCTTCTGCAGAACCTCAGCAAGTACTGACATACTGGTGTTTACAAAAGACCTGATCCACAGGTATGAAATTGCATATAATATAGCAACCAGTGAGGACCAAATTCATACAAGGAGGTGTGGAAGTGGTTCCATGACCATGCGCTCTACAGAACAATCACCTCACTGAGCACTGGAATAGCCTAGTGAAGGCACAGCTAAAGCAACAATTTAGAAGAATGCTCTGAGAGAATGTATATTATTCTTCAACTTGCAGTATATACATTAAATCAGAGACCTCTATATGGAGCTGTTTCCCCCATAGGAAGAATACATGAGATCAAGTACTAATCAGTGGAAACAAGAGTGGCCCCAGATGCCATCACTCCTCATGACCCACTGAGGACTTTTTGCTTCTTGACCCAAAACTCTGGCGGTTAGCGATTTTAGTCCACAAAGCGGTCACCCTCTTTCTAGAGAATACTGCAATGATTTCTTTGAACTAAAAGATACCACCACTGCAGGAAAGTTTGGACTTCTAGTTTTCCAGGAACAGCAGGTGAGAAAAGAATCACTATTTTAGAAAGAGTAATTTGCCCTGATCAACAGAAGGAGGTTGCACTGGTTTTGCAAACGGAAACTAAGAGAAATATAAAACACAAGTTATCTACCTGGACACTTCTTGGTTTTCCCTTGCCTGTTTATAAAGGTAAATGAACATGCACAGTAACCTTGACAAAGAAGGCAATATGATGACCAGGGGGAACAGGAATTGGAGTCATGCCACCTGGGGAGCCACAAAGACTTGCCAACATGATAGATGAGGATGAAGGGAGATCAGAATGCAGTAGGAATTGAAAAATGAGATATCAGCTGTGGCCCCAAGACCAACTTGGTATAGGGGCTATAATTTATTCTACTAACTTCACTCTGCTCAGCTTCTTCTCGGGAAGAGAGACACAGGATCCATGGAAGTGTTGCATGAATATGTGTATCTTCTTCATGCAAGCTATAGACTATGATACCCGTGGAAGTGTTCTGCTCAGATCCCTTTCAAAAGAAACTTCATGTGAAGAGTACCTTTGATTGATAGTCTTAGCTCCACTAGTAGGTATTCACTCAGGCACCACTCAAAGACAAGGCACAGCCAGGGGATCAGTCCTGGCCCATTCCCAACACAGGATTTCTCTAATGTGGAAATCCATTGCTACAGTCAAAACTTTTTCTTTCTTTCTTTCTTTCTTTCTTTCTTTCTTTCTTTCTTTCTTT
>NC_058404.1:91494067-91516639 GCF_002201575.2 Neomonachus schauinslandi
TTTCTTTCTTTCTTTCTTTCTTTCTTTCTTTCTTTCTTTCTTTCTTTCTTTCTTTCTTTCTTTCTTTCTTTCTTTCTTTTTCTTTCTTTCTTTCTTTCTTTCTTTTTCTTTCTTTCTTCTTTCTTTTCTTCTTTCTTTCTCTTTTTTTTTTAAGATTTTCTTTATTTATTTGAGAGAGAGAGAGAATGAGAGGTGGAAGGGTCAGAGGGAGAAGCAGACTGCCCACCGAGCAAGGAGCCCAATGTGGGACTGGATCCTGGGACTCCAGGATCATGACCTGAGCCAAACGCAGTCACTTAACCAACCGAGCCACCCAGGCACCCCGGTCAAAACTTCCTCAGAACCATGCTGTGTCCGAGGGTCTTCCCCACCTAATTCCTCCTTTTTTTTTTTTTTTCCCTTTTTTCATAGCTGTCAAATTTACAATGTGGTCTGGAGGTTTTCCCAGTTGATTTCTGTCCCCTCCTCCCCTTTTATATTTTGCAGGCATTTCCGTAGTAAATCCTTTGAGCAACAGATCCCATCTTGGTGTTTGCTTTTAGGAGGACCCAAACTGATACAATTCATATAATTAATTTGCCTCTGGCCAAACTGTTTGAGAAAATACAGGACACAAATGACCGATATCAGAAATGAAAGTGGACATCACTGCAGATCATAAAGACTTCAAAAGGTTAATAATGGAATATTATGTGTGTTTTCCCAAGGACGAAGGAAGTTTACCAATTAAAAAAAAAATTGATCTGACTTTTGAGTCAGGAAGTCCCGCAGGTGGCATAGGTACAGTAGTAATTCCTAGCACAAAGGGATTAATGAACTAGATCTTAAGTAAAAATAACATAGTTTTGCTATTTCCATATGAACAGATTCAGAATTTTTTTAAATAGTAAGTATGAAAATATAATATTTCAAAAATAATTTTTGAGAAGGGCTATGTCATTTTAATAAGTTTATCTCTTTTTAAGTTACTTCCAATGAAAAAGGAATCACTCAAAAATGTCAAAATCTCTGTTAACCCCAGGGCACCTGGGTGGCTCAGTCATTAAGCATCTGCCTTCGGCTCAGGTCATGATCCCAGGGTCCTGGGATCGAGCCCTGCATCGGGCTCCCTGCTCGGCGGGAGTCTGCTTATCCCTCTCCCACTCCCCCTGCTTGTGTTCCCTCTCTCGCTGTGTCTCTATCAAATAAATAAAGAAAATCTTAAAAAAAAAAATCTCTGTTAACCCCATGTGACTTGTCATTATTCAAATCGTACTTGATTGCCTCAAAACTCTCCACTCTGGCATCGTGGATGTAGAGTAAGCAAAATAAAATAATACTAGAAATTAAATAATATCGAACTGAATAACTGAGATCACCTCTTCAATTATGAATAGGAATAAAAATCTGACATTAAATTCCTTAGTAATCTTTCTAAAAGCAGGATAAATATGTTTGGCCAAGTTTCAATCACCCAGAGGATTTTTTTTTTCTTCATATGGAAAAAGTACCTAGACAGATGATTTAATGAAATAATGTATCTTTTTATGAGTGCTAGAAAAGTGATTTGAGCAAGAATATGTCCGTATTTGTAAGAATGTACATATATTTCCTTGATTAAATAAAGCAAAATTGACGAAAAATTTCTTCAGGAAAATAGGGAAAGTGATCATTGTCATGGTCAAATAGAGACTTGAATACAAACATTTTCTTGAAATATTTACAGAAGTTTAATTTTTGCAATTTTCAAGTCCTTCAAATTTTCTCCCTAGATTCTTCTTTGCTTAAGAAAAAAAATAGCTTTTTAAAGGTTAGATTTAAAAATGCATATTAGACTCTTGTGCTTTTAAAACATTACTATTTCTCCTCTATTATGTTCTTGCCCCAGGCAAAAACCAACGCCTAACACAAATATTGAAAAAGAAGAAGAAAAAAACGAAACCTCAAGAGACATACTAAGATATCTTAGGATTTGAACAATCAAAAAGGCAAAGGTCATATGGGTTATTTGAAAGCTCCTTTGAGGGAAAAATTGATCCATTCCTTTAATGTTCTCCGTAACAAGGATTAATTCTCTTTGAGTACTTTAAATAATATAAGGGAAAACCCATTAAGAGAGGAGACTCAATTCACTGCTCTGACCCCCTGATCTATATGAGAACTTTCAAAACCAATCCCAGACTAATATATTCTCTATTGATTTTGATTTTTATATTATCTTAAACCCAGAGAGAGTTTATTTCCTTCTAAAAATATAGTTTAAAATGATCAAATAATACTCTATCCCCAAAGTTGCTACGAAGAAACTCTCTAAACACTAAAAAAAGTTCACAGTAGATGCAGGAGGCAAACAGTAGGGGATAAGAGGAATATAAATTGAAATTTTATCAATTCATATGTCATAATTTATTCTCTTTCAAAATGATGAATATTAAACAAGTTAGACTTCACTCTAATGAAGTCATGAATAATAACAAAACATTCTGTTTTTTATTATATATAATATGTAACATATTAATATATATCATATATTGATATAGCACTTTGTAGATTGCAAATGGCTTTACAGAATTTAATCTACACAATGATGTGAGTAAGCTTTGCTATTAAATTGCCTTTAATAGCTTGTGTAAGCAGTGAGTGGGCAAGCTGGGAGTGGGGAGGTCACCTCAGGCAGGTGGGACTGGGGCAGCATGCCAGGCTCCTTATGGCTCTACTCTGTGGAACTGTCTCTAGACTCTGGTATTGGAGCCACCGGCAGCTCCTGGCAGTGGCCATCCTTGCTGTGGTGTGTTCTAGGTCAATGGCTTCTAAGACTCCAGTTGGATTCATTTGACAGGGCGACATGGAGAATTCAATGGCAAAAAATCTCATGCTATCCATTCATTATTTATGATGTGTTCCCTGATGCATACAAAGAGGTAGCGCATTCCTCAGCAGATGTAGCTGAAAAAGCTGACAGAACTATTACAGTGTTGCTTACCAGTATCAATGCAACAGAAAGTTATTCTGGAGCAAATGAAATTCGAAAAAGAGTGAAGAAAGGCTCACTATTAATAGATTCCAGTACTATTGATCCTGCAGTTTCAAAAGAATTGGCCAAAGAAGTTGAGAAAATGGGAGCAGTTTTCATGGATGCCTATTTCTGGTGGTGTGGCAGCTGCTCTATTTGGGAGCTTCACGTTTCTGGTGGGAGGAGTCAAAGATAAATTTGCTGCTGCCCAAGAGTTGTTGGGGTGCATGTGCTCCAATGTGGTGTACTGGGGAGCCTTGGGGCCCCGCTCAACTGCAAAGATCTGCAACAACATGCTGTTAACTACTAGAATGATTGGAACTGCTGAAGCTATGAATCTTGGAATCAGGTTAGGGCTTGACCCAAAACGGTTGGCTAAAATCCTAAATATGATCTCAGAATGGTGTTGGTCAAGTGACATTTACAACCCTGTATCTGGGGTAAGGGATGGAGTTCCATCCGCTAATAACTATTAGGGGGGATTTGGAGCAACACTCATGGCTAAGGATCTGGAGTTAGCACAAGACTCTGCCACCATCAGAAAGAGCCCAGTCCTTCCGGACAGTGAAGCCCATCAGGTCTACAGGGTGATGTGTGCAAAGGGTTACTCAAAGAAAGTCTTTTCCTGCGTCTTCCAGTTTCTATGAGACCTTCTGAGTTTACCGTTTGGCTGTGGACACTGTTGAAAAGCAAACTCTATCTTGGAGAGTCCTTATAGCTCACTCCCCAAGTAAATGGGTCAAAGGTCACCTGTCTGCTTGTGATTGTCTAGGTCCCAGTAAACTCTAGGATTTTTCACCTATTTTTAATTGCTTATTTTTTTTTATCTATTTAGCAAACATGTATTATCTGATTTTTTTTTTTTCTTTGGAAGCCACTGATGTTCTCTGTTAACTAGCTGATTGACCTTTCTCAAAAGTTTGATCCCTGAGTATCTTCAGCTACATCATTTCATACTTCAATCAGGATCTTATTTACCTCCACTTTACAAATAAAAACAAATATTTTTTCAACAGGATGAAGCCTGTCTTAAAGAAAAGAAATTGGTGTGAAGAAAGAAGTTAGAAGAAGGGGTAGTATAGTTAATTACTACCTGTGTCCCTCAGGAAGTTTGTCCTGTTAACCAAGTGGTGGTATTCTTGCATTACAGAGGTTACTGATTTATTTTCCAGGAGTTGATAAAGCAAGAGAACTCTTTGCTTCATGTTTATAATTTGGACTCTGTTATATTATCTTAGTGTGTCCCTCTTGTAACAACTTCCAATACTCAGCAAACTTGTTTTTTATATTTTTTCTTCCTTATACATTCTTACTACGTATTTTTTTAATTCAAAAGAATGACATATTTAGAACTGTTTCAGAGCCATGGTATTTGCTTTAATTATTATGTTATTCTAAATATAACCATGTGATTTTGAATTCAAGTAAATTTCTGTGCTGAAAATAAAAAAAAAAATTGTGCAAGTTAAGTAACCCCTCTAGGCCTTGGTTTCTTACTATAAAAGTAGGAAATTGCAGTAGATTATTTCTAAGCCCCTTTTTAACTAAAAAATAAATAAATAAATAAGTAAGGACAGCTAATGCTAAAGAATAAATCCCCAAAGTAGTTTGCTTTTCTTGTTACAATGCTCCAAGGTGGTATTATTTAGCATAGTTTTTTTTTTTTTTAAGACATCTTTAAATATCTATAAATCATATACCATAAAATTCACCAATAGAAACTGTACAATTCAATGTTTTTTATTATATTCACAGTGTTGTTTTACCACACCACAATGTAAGTTTAGAACATTTAATCACCCCCCCAAAACCCCATGCCCATTAGGAATCACTGACCTCTCAGTGCTAGCAACCACTAATCTACTTTCTGTGTCTATAGATCTGCCTATTTTAGACATTTTATATGCATGGAATCATATACTATGTGGTCTTCTGTGACTAGCTACTTTCACTCAGCATTATATCTTCAAGGATCTTTCACCTTGTCGCATATTGTCGCATGTTGGCATTATTTCATTCCTTTTTATTATAAAGAATATCTAATTCTTTGAATGTATATTACGTTTATTCATCAGTTGATGGACATTTGTTTTTACTTTTTGACTATCATGAATAATCCTGCTATAAATATTTGTGGATAGGTTTTTGAGTGGACATACATTTTCAATTCTCTTAGATATATACTTAGGGATAGAATCACTGGGTCATAAGTTAACCCTATGCTTACCATTTTGAGGAACTGCCAAACTGTTTTCTATAGTAACTGCAAGGAGAGTATCCTAGTTTTTCCACATCATTCCCATCACTTGTTATTATCTTTTTTATTGTTATAGCCATCCCAGTGGGTATAAAATTGTATCTCATTGTGGTTTTGATTACATTTCCCTGATGACTGATGATGTTGATCATCTTTCTATGTGTTTATTTGCTATTTGTGTATTTTCCTTGGAGAAATGTCTCTCTCTCTCTTATATGTGTGTGTGTGTGTGTGTATCATATATATATTTTTTCTTCTATATTTTCTTCTAAAAGTTTAGTTTTAGTTCCTACATTTAGTTCTTACATTTACATTTAGTTCTTCCATTTTGAGTTAATTTTTGTGTATGGTGTAAAAGAGTGTTCCGACTTCATTCTTTTACATGTTGATATCCAATTGTGTCAACTCTATTTCTTGAAAAGTCTATTCTTTCTCCATTAAATTGTCTTGGTAAACTTGTATAAAATCAATTGACCATAAATTTTAAGATAATTTTTTTTTACTTTCAATTCGACTGCATTGATTTATGTGTTAATCCTTAGACCAATACCACACTGTCTTGATTACTGTGGTTATGTAGTAAGTTCTGAAATTGTGAAATATAAATAATATAACTTTATTCTTCCTTTTCAAGATTGTTCTGGGTACTTTGATGTCTTTTATTTGTATTTGAATATTAAAATAAGCTGTTTCATTTCTGAAGAATAGAGCTGGGTTTTGATGAGTTTGCTTTAAAAGTGTACATCAATTTGAAGATTATTGCCATCTTAAAGATGTTAAGCCTTCCAATCCATGAACATGGGAAGTCTTCTTTTTTATTAAAGTTTTCTTTAACTTCTTTCAACAATGTTTTCCAGTTTTCAGAATACATATTTTGCACTTCTTTTGTTAAATTTATCTTTATTTTTTTTCTTTGATGTTATTTTAAATGAAATTGTTTCCTTAATTTCATCTTTAGATGTTCGTTGCTAGTTTATAGAATACAACTAATTCCCTCTGCATCCTTATCAAAACCCCTGTGATTACATTTAGAACCCAGCAGATAATCAAGGATAATCTTCCCATCTCAAGAGCCTCCATTTAATTACATCTGCAAAGTCTCTTTTGCCATGTAGAGATTTTTTATAGGTGTCAGTGATTACAACCTAGAAAATATCTTTGGAATTGTTATTCAGCCTACCACAGGATGAATGGGATCTAAAATTAGTCCAAGCTTCACTCTTCATGCCATGTACCAGAGGGCATACAGTGTGAGACCTGAAGCTGAGGAATTATTTCCTTTGGTCCTTAACTACATGGATGTATCTGAAGACTTTTAATTTTCTTACTTTTCTTTTTCTTTTCTTTTCTATCTTTTTTTTTTTTTTTTAGTTGCTGTTTTTCAGGAGGTGTTGAAGTAGAAGGCTTGTGGAATGCAAAAGAACAGTTATCTAACAATTCAAGTGTTAAAGGCTTTTATGGTTTTCTTCAATGTGTTTGTCTGATTTGATATGGGGATAATGCTGACCTCATAAAATGAGTTGAGAAGTATTTTTCTTCTTCTGTTTTCTGAAAGAAATGGTGTAAAATTGCCATTATTTCTTCCATAAATAGTAGAATTCACTAATGAAACCATTCAGAACTAATGTTCTTTGTTGGGATATTTTAAACTATGAATTCAATTTTGGTAGATTGTATCAAGCAGTTGGTCATAGAGTTGTTAGTGTTTGTTTTTTATCTTCTTTTTTTTATAAAAAAGATTTTATTTATTTATTTATTAGAGAGCGAGTGAGAGAGAAACAGCATGAGAGAGGAGAGGGTCAGAGGGAGAAGCAGGCTCCCTGCTGAGCCGGGAGCCCGATGTGGGACTCGATCCCAGGACCCTGGGATCATGACCTGAGCCGAAGGCAGTCACTTAACCAACTGAGCCACCCAGGTGCCCTTGTTTTTTATCTTCTTAATGTCCATAGAGTCTGTAGGGAAATCCCCTCTTTGATTCCTGACAATGAATAATTTGTGTTTTCTTCCTTTTTCTTTATCAGTCTGTCTAGAGGTATTTCAATTTTTTAAAATCTTTTTATATTAGAGAGAGAGAAGGCAAGAGAGAGAGCAAGAGCAGGGGGCAGGGGGGTGGGCAGGCAGAGAGCAGGGACCCCATCATGGGGCTTGATCCTGATCCCAGGACCCTGGGATCATGACCAGAGTGGAAGGCAGATGCTTAATGACTGAGCCATCCAGGCGCCCAAGAGATATTTTAATTTTATCAGTCTTTTCAAAGAACTAAATTTGGTTCCATTAATTTTTCTCTATTTTTTCTCCTCAATGTCATTGATTTATTTTATTACTTTTTCTTCTTGTTTTTTTATTTAATTTGTCTTTTTTCTAGTTTCTTAAGGTGGAAGCTTAAATCATGGATTTGATACACTTTTTCTTCTCGAAAATAAACATTTAATGTTGTACAGTAGTCCCACCCCACCCCCCATCCATGGGCACATACTCCAAGACTTCCAGTGGAGAGCTAAAGCCGTGGATAGTACCAAACCCTATTATTTGCTGTTTTTTCCTGTAAATACATACCAATCATGAAGTTTCATTTATAAATTAGGAACAGTTCTCTGAGTTTCCTGGATCTGTGGTTTGTTTTCTGTTATTAACTTTGGAAAATTCTCAGCCATTTACCTTAAATATGTTGTTTCTCTATTTCTTCTCTATCTGGTATTATCATTGTGCATATGTTATATTTTCTGAAATTGTCCAGCATTTTTTGGATATTCTGTTACCCATCTCCCCTTTTTTCATTATTTTTTTTTCTCTTTCTTTTTTAGTTTGGGATGTTTCAATTGACATGTATTCAACCTCCATTTTTCTTTCCTTCACTCTTTCCAATCTCCTGACAATCCTACAAAAGGCATTCTTCATTTCTGTTACAATGTTTTTATTTCTACCATTTCTTTTGAATTCTTTCTTAGAGTTGCTTATACTACCCATCTCTCTTTGTATGTTGTCCGCTCTTTACATTAGAGTCCTTAGCATATTACTGTTATTTTAATACCCCAGTCTGATTAATTTCAAAATCCTTAGCATATCTGATTATGGTTCTGTTGCTTGCTTTGTCTCTTTAGACTGTTTTTTGTTTTGTTTTGTTTTGTTTTTAGTTTTTTTTTTGTTTTTTGCTTTTCAGCATACCTTGTAATTTTTGTTGAAAGCTAGACACGATGTATCAGGTAAGAGAACTGAGATCAATACACCCTATTGATGAAGTTTGGGGGAAGAGAGGAAGCATTCTATAATTCTATGATTAGGTCTCAGAACTTTAGTGAGCCTATAGCCCTGGGCTGTGATCCTCACAAGTACTTCTCAGCTTTATTTAGTCCTTAAGTAAGAATGGAAGATTAGTGATGGCTGAAGTTAGATATTACCCGTATTCTAGGTTGGTTAAGCTCTGGTGAAATAGTTTCTCCTTGGTTGAAGAGAATAGAGAACTCTGGGCAATTACAAAATGGCTACTTTTCCATTCACCTTGCTAAAGCAGAAACAAAATTTGTTTTTTGTTTGTTTGTTTATTTGTTTTGTTTTGAGCTTCACCTTAAGAATGTGGTAAGGATCCTGGAAGTAAAAGTAACAGAAGTGTAGGGTATCTCCTAAGGCTCAGCCTCCAGGAACTTTATCTCTCAAGTTAGTGTATGGCCAGTCTCCAACAATTAGTTAATTAACCTTGGAGTGTTTCTTTCAGTTCTAGCTCTAGCAACGTTTTCTGTTCATGGTAAGCTATGATTCTCTGTATCTGCCTGTCTCTCCAGTTTGGGGACAACCATTTGTTCTGCAACTCAATCTTCTGATGGAACTAAGATTTGTTGAATTGATTCATTTTGTTCACTATTCTTCTTGTGAGGACAGGAGTGAAGACTTCTAAGCACTTTACATGTCAGACCTGAAACTGGTTCTATACTCTAACAAAAACTGATACAAATCTCTGAATGATGCAGTGTTGGGAGTTCTTTCTCTGTTAGTGATTTGCAAGGGACTCACAGAGTTGAGGGACCAAGACCTGTGTCTAAGGCCACCTGAGAAGTTCCTTGCTTTATAGTGAATCTCAATATTGTACAGGGTATACATTTGTTTGTGATCAGTTCAGATCATCAACTGCAAATTGCTCAACATTCTTTAGAATTCTTAAAGAGACATATATCTTTATTCTTCTGAAATATTTAAACTTATTTTGAAAGTTCTAGTATGTGTCACCAGTGATAACCAACTTAAGTGAAGCAGGATTTTGATGTTGATTTGCCCAGAGCACTGATGAACATATTTATGCATCTTTGAAGGCCAAATATGATGTCAGTGGTGAGGGAATATGTAATTCTGTGCCATAGAATGAAGGCCACTTGATCAGTTGCCTTCTTCTCCTCACCCACAACCTGGGAGCTACACCTTATAACATTAAATATTAGAAGTCTGAGTTTTGACAACCAGGCACTTTTTGAAATTAAAAAAAAAAAAAAAGAGGCAAGAAAAAAACAATTGTAATGCTTCACAAAACATGGCTCACAAACCATTTTTGTTCTTATCATATGGATGTTTTTAAAAATGCAGAGTCTTACATCTTATTTTAGCTATACTGTATATGAGTCTTTGGTTTTGAGGTCTGAGAAAGTGAATTTGAAAAAGTTCTAATTTAGAGTGTTGGAATCCTAAAGTATAGTTTTTCTTCTAAGAAAAATATGAAGTTTAGGGATGATTCTACAGCAGTCAGCCTTCCTTAGGTATTGAGTATTATTATTTCATGGGGTAATACTATGGAATGTTTTGATACAACCTCATGCCTAACAAAATTATCCTTAATATATTTTTATTATTTATGAACTATTGTGAAATATTTCAGAAAATTTCACAGGAGTCTGATATATATAATTTTAGGTAATTCTTCCCCATCTAGAACAACTTGTCTACATGGTAAAATATCTACATTTATTTTTAACTCTGAAATAAAGACTTTTTTTCTTTTTAAAGATTTTATTTATTTATTTGACACAGAGAGAGAGAAAGAGAGAGATCACAAATGGGGGGGCCAGAGGGAGAGGGAGAAGCAGGCTCCCAGCTGAGCAGGGAGCCCGATGGGGGGGTTCGATCCAAGACCCTGGGATCATGACCTGAGCCAAAGGCAGATGCTTAACCAACTGAGCCACCCAGGCACCCCTGAAATAAAGGTTTTTAATACTATAATTCATGAGCAAAATCTACGAAATTAGTTTCCTCTTTTAGATGTATTGTAGTTCTTAAATTCATATAGTATGAACTTTGTTAAGATTAACACATAATCTACTAAGTTATTATTGTACCATATTGAATGCTTGGATATTAAGCATTTATTTTGGGGATACAGAAGAGAAGATTTGGCTAGAGAGAAAGAAATAGTACAACTCCATTATCACTTAATAAAATCTGATTATTTTACTAGGAAATATTCATACGAATAGATATTTTGGATGATTATTTTTGTTCTTATGACACTATGCCAAATTCTATCATATGTAGGCTCACTCTCATTTAGCTATAAGTGTGGTAAATATAGATGATGGTAATTGTCTGGGACCCATTATTATGTTAACAATAAAAGGAGCCAAGGAAATAAACATCAAAACAAGAAAACTTAAATGAAGGAATCACACATGATATTCTGAAGTATCAGGTTGTAAATTGCATCAGCACACTTGCTAGCCCACACGTGAACAAATATCAATGATCTTGACACTTTTATATTGTTTGCTGGAAAAAATATTGGATCATTTGGACAATTAAACCCCTACAGGACAGGTGACCAATCTAATGGCTTCTTGAGTTTTCTGACTGCTTCAGTTCTGCGTATGTGTCCTCCAGTTATCTTCCTCTGCTAAGATACAATGCCTTTTTTTTTTTTAAATATGGAGGGAAGAGAAGATATGAATTCAGTGGAAATGGACTGACAAACATCTAAGGAGGCTTCCATCCATAACTAATCCATTACATATACAGATACAGAATTTATTTTTTCACACTTAATGACCCATCTACTTTCCCCAGAGCCTATGTCTTTGCAACATATACCCCAATGGAAATACAGTGAATATTTTTCTATGATAAGATAAACTTATCTGTATGTTGACCTTTTTTCTCCATGATATTTCAAATGAAGATCAATGGTCTTCAGCCAAGGACATAGGAGAAGCAGAAAAGGACATGAGCAGTGTGGAATAGGTAAGCCATGTAAGTTGAAGCATACCACTGGTAATGCTTGGCACATACATATAAATCTGATCAACCAAACCCCTATGTTTTCCATAATCAAATTCCAAATGAATATGATATTATTTTCTATTGTATAGAATTAAGTGGTATTTTTGATATTTCATTTGGATAAAATATATCCATATAGTGAAATAATAAAAGTATAAGGTACGCATGCTTATATCAGTGAGTAGAACCTTCATTCTGGGATATTTAAAATGAAAAATTAAAGCTAAAATTCTACTGAGAAAGAGGTGACATAACTCTCATTCTTATTTGTTCTCAGTTGAGTATCTATCCTTTCATATTATTATGCTGATTTGAATTTTTATTTCAGTGATGTATTGGAAGTCATTGGATATTTACACAGCCGTACTGTTATATATTTTCTAATAATTTAGGAATTGTAATAGAATTTAGAATTGTTAATAAATAAATTAGCTGACAACTTATTTTCTTCTTTTCCAAATACATAAAATCTTTATGAATATAGCCTGGTTTCTGAATGTCTTTCAATTGCTTTTAGCCTTGCTACTTCCTGATCCTATAAATTATCCTAATTGAATAAATGTTCATTTAATTAAGTTAAAACATACTTTGTTTTTTATTTTGAAAGTCTGCACAAGTACGGTTTCCTGGTAACTGCTTAAAATTTCTTTTGGAATATTCAAAAGACTCAGCTTGTTCCTGTTTAGAAAAGGTTTGCTGAAAAAAATATAATTCAAAAGAGGCGTTCTAATAGTTCATTGATATTGATATAGCCTGTGCTTCAGCAATACTGCATAGAAATGAAATTAAAATCATAAAAGCAAAAAAAGACATGCAGATGCATTACAGAAGGCAACACACAGGAAATAGAGCAATCGACAATCAACTTTCATTACCTTCTCATTTTTCTCTTTTATGCACAATCAACAGTGCTTTCCTTTTCTTTATTTATTCTGCCGTTTACTTCAGTTTTAACCAAAATCTCACTTTAGTACGTTTCCTTTACATTTAATTTCACATCCTCAATTTTTCTGAAGTTATTTACAATTATGAAAGTATATGAAGCAGTCCTCAGCAATCTGGTTTTTTTTGTTCGTTTGTTTGTTTGGAATGTTATGTATGAAGAAAATGGGTGCTGTTCTCCTGCCTGTGTATGTGTGTGTGTGTGTGTGTCTTAATAAATATCTTGGTTCTGGCAACTGAATCAAAATTATATGCAATTGTTATATTAATGGAGGATTAGAACAGAGAAACAATACATGAATACACAATTTACACAAAGTATAATAGAAGATACATGAACTTAGCAATGTATTCACAGCAGTGTCTAGAATATTGCTTAAAAGGAAGAAGGGGATTTATTAATATGTGTCACAAAGTTACATTATGAACTGGTTCTTCAATATTTCATTTTAATAATATATTTTAATTAATATACATAAATAAAATTATTATATCCATATTCCATTTCCTCTTTTGAAATCTCCATATGCACTTGAAAATAAGTTGTTTGTTATCTAAATGCAAAGTTCACTATGCATCCATAGAATTTACCTTATTGGTTATACCATTTATATAAGATTATAAATTATTACTTAGAGTTTAACAATTTGACTTGTCTTAGGTCAAGGGTGATGTGTTGAAGTCACCTATTTTTATTGTGTTTCTGTTAATTTCTTGTCAATTTTGTCAGTGGTGCTTTTTGAAAATGGCTGCTGTCTTACTTGGTTCATGGATATTTATGACTGTTATGTCCTCATTATGGAAATTGTGCTAATATATTATGAAGGGCCTTTTGTCTTGATTTTGTTGGTATGAATTTCACCTTTTTAGGTACCAATGCCAATTTCACTTAGGATTGTATTCACGTGGTATACCTTTTTGTCTCTCCTTCATTTTAGTATCTTTTTCTTTTAGGTGTATACCTTTTAGAAATATACACATGAATTTTTCTTTGCAAGCCATTCTGAAAATATTTGTCTTTTAAGAAAGGAACAATTCCAATTACACTTGGTGGTAGAACTTATATGTTCAGTCTCATATCTTCCATCATTTTATTTCATATTTCCTTTGTGTCATATTTATGCAGTATTTTTCACATACTGGTCTATTTTTATTGATATTTTTGTTTTATTTTGTTTGTTTTGTCTTGGTAGTTTGGAAATTTTATATATTTTTTTTCTGGTGGATACCTTTCTCCTAATTGTTGGGAGACAATTCTTCATGGTATTTTTGCATGTCTGCATAAGCTTTTGTTCTCAACTATTTTTTGGGGGACATTTGGATTGCAAACAGTCTTGGAAGATTGAGATCGTGACTATCTTCAGGAAGTGAGCATATTTGTTTTCTGACTAGGAAAATAAAAATGGTGTCTCCATCTGTGGCAAAGTTTGAGCAAGTATTCTACCAGCCCAAATTAAAAGATTAAAGTTTCCTAAATTTTAGGTTCCTCACCTGTGACGTTGAACCTACTCTATGAGCAGCATCCACCTGTGCCCTTCTCAACATCACCCCCTCAGGACCTGGGAGTAAGGGAAGTGAAGGTGCTGTCAGAAACAAATGCAAAAGAAGAAAAATTAAATTTCCTTACAACCTATAGCCCATTGACATGTCCTTGAGACATGCAGAGTGACCTTCCTCTAGGAACTCAACTGCCTCGATGTTAATACTTTGCTAAGGGCAAAAGGTAATCTTAGCTTAACATTATCCCAACCTCCAGGATTCTGTAAATCTCCTTGAACCTACAAAAATTCCTTTGGAAACTTCCTTTATCTCTACCCGCCACCCACCCACCCTTGGCTGCCATAATATATATTAGCTAGTAATCATTCTCCCAGCATTTGGCCCACTGATAAACATTTGAAGGATCTCATGATTAAGGTTTTACTAGACAGTAATAAATAACATTTTCCTAACAGCAGCTAGGCCCTCAACATCCTGGAAACCTTGTTCTAAATTCCTTAGAGATTTACACTATCTCTAACCCCCTCCCAGAAAACATATTAACGGGCCACTCCTCATGACCCCAGTGCAACTCTTTCTGCCCAAGGGTCCTGTCCCTGTGCTTTAATAAAACCACCTATTTGCAACAAAGACGCCTTAAGAATCCCTTCTTGACCCTTCATTCTGAACCCCCTTTTCACATCAAAGGGAATGAGGAACTCCTTTGTTGCTGTGCCATAATCCTGTCCTTTTCTCTCAGTCAGGAGTCACTTGTCTCTTGCTATCTTCTATGAAACTGTGGCAGGCTAACTCGTTAGCTTACAAGTAGGATAAAATTTCATGTGTACATAGTTTTTGACATTAATACGTTTATTTCCTTTCCTTCACCTTTACGTTACTTCCATTCACATTGTCATCTCATAAATATCTTTTGCCCTCTATCTATTACCTATAGGCAATTATAAGCTTATTCTACTTTCTCCTTTTCTTTTCATTTTTCTCCAGTTTATTCATTACTGTTTTGTCAAAGCATGTAACATTTTATAACAGTCTACCATCTTTAGCCTCTCCTTGCATTAGTAATAGATTTATGATCAGAAATGTTCAACTCTCACCAATTGTACTTTTGCCCAAATGTGACTAAGTAAGCTCATGTAATGTTGGTGAGGAACAAATGGGGGCTATATCTAAAGCCACATGTAGCCTGAGAATGATTTAGTGGACTTTCTGAAATATGAATACTGAGAAATGTGCTACTGAATTCTTTAAATTGATGAGACTGAAAGGAGTGAGTGAAAAGTAGATTATAAACTAATATTTTATATTTAAGCCAGGATAGAGCACAATATCCTTCTTTTCTACCACTTAAATCCCTGAATCACAACTTCTCTCCAGTCATGGAACAAAGATGATCTGCCTAAACAGTCAGAGGTTTAAAAACTACATTCTTTCACGTCTTTGGATCCAAAGTAAGTTCAAGAAGCTAGCGCCATGGATGAGAGTAAGACCATAAGGTGTGTTACAGGTTTTACATGCTGTCATTCAAATTCTTCCTAACACTCTCATTTTTACCTATGTGGTGTCCTCTTAAATTTGAACTAAAAGTTTAGTATCCTGTAATAGTTTTATATTTAAAGAAACACATAGTTTTATATTTAAAGAAACAATTATATTTAAAGAACATAGTTTTATATTTAAAGACAGTTTTATGTTTAAGGAAATAGTTTTTATATTTAAAGGATTTTTTAATCTTAGCAATGCTTATTCAATCCCCTTTCTCTTCTGTCCAACTACTCTGTCTTCTTTTGGCAGATTAGAGGGAACCCAAATATAGGAGAGAAGACTTTACTCATTAATGGGATAGGTATGATTATTGAGAAAATGAATTGTGATAAAATGCACTCCTTTAAAAAAAAAGATTTATTTATTTGAGAGAGGGAACGTGAGCAGGGGGCTGGACAAAGGGAGAGGGAGAGAGAATCTCTAGGAGACTCTCCACTGAGCACAGAGCCCTAGGTAGGGCTCGATCTCACAACCCTGAGATCATGACCTGAGCCAAAATCAAAAGTCCCATGGCTTAACTGACTGAACCACCCAAGCGCCCCATGTGCTCCTTTTTAATAAGACCATGAAGCTTAGGAAGAAAATGTGGACATTTGGCCATTCTACGCTGTAGCAGAATGAATAAAATATAAATTACACCTCACAGAAAACAGAAACTATACTTTCTTTCTTCAGCTAATAATAAACATCTCTGAAATTAGAACTTTTGAATTTCAACCATATATGCTTTGATTTGATTTGACATTTTAAACCTTCAAATAAATAAATTATTGTGTTTTACCTAATTTATTAATTTCACTACTGAAAAAGTTAAGTGGGAATTCTTATATACTCTGTCTCTATTTGTTCATTTCCACAGACTGAAACACTATGACTTTTAGTCACACTTCAGAGTGTCTGCTCTGGGCCCAAGCTTGCTATTTCCCTCTATTAGAGAAAGAGACGTCATTCATCATTATGTGAAGTGGACCTGGACTCAGAAGATTTCTAAATAAATCCCGAATGGCAGTCAATTAGTCATTGCTTTCACAGATTGTCCATACATCTCTTGTGACATGAATGTTTATACACTTACTCTCCCTAAAGGCTTACCGGTAACTTCATGAAACATGGTGACACAGAGCTGTGACACAGCCCTGTTGCAAACTATGTCTCCAATGGCAGTTAATCAAAGGATGTCATGAGCTCAACAAAACCTCAATATAATACAGTGAATATCTGCTGTGATTGTTTCTGCTATAAATCTTGTGAATGTCTTCTACTTTACCAAACGATTAATAGACTCAACTTGCAGTAAGGAAAACACATAGGAAACAGTGTAATTCATGATGGCTTTTGAGTAGTGTCTCAAATCAGACTCGAAGGCAATAATTATTATTTTTTAAAACATTACATTTGTGAATAGAATATCATATTTACCCAATATTTGATGAGAAGCCCAGCATTATGTGAATATCAGCTATCTGATACCAGAAACAATCATTATTTGAACCCCAAAGCATCACGGAAATGAAATGAATGTATATAACTTTCTTTAGCTATTAAGTAGTAATTCCTTGAATCTCTCTGGAACAGAGTCAGAGCGGATTCCTGGCTATAGCTATCAAACTACAACCAATTAATTATTTCACTTCTTTTGGTGTTAATTTTACAATACTGTATATATTTATTTTCATAAATAATAATTATATACTTTGGAGAAGTTACTTTAAGATATTCTATATTACCCCAATGAAGTTTTGAAAAATACTTAGTCACTTTTAAAAAATTACAACTTATTTTGTAGTAAAGAAAGTAAAATAAAGTTGACTCGGGTATGACTAAGAATTCTATAGGGCAATAATTATGTTAGTAGTTGTAAATGCTAAATTCAAGCAGCCATCATTCTAAAATATAAATAAAATGTCATTATAGCTACCATAATAACCTATGTGGCACATCCTAGGATGAATATTTTGTAGTAGGTAGTAACAACCATGATAAAAGAATCAGATAATATTCATAATGGACATGTCACAAAAAAATTAAAGTTTCAGCCAAATTGATTTTCTACTCTTCTTTGTCTTCCTACGTTTCCTTTCCTGTTTTTCAGGAATATTTGAAGCATATTCGTTTTTTGTTTTTTTTTAATTCGTTTTTAATCTAGAAATGTGAATCATTTGGATTTCCCATCTTTTGCTGAGTCTGAAAGCTTCTTAAGAGTTCCCAAGTACATAAAACCTAATGCATAATCCACAAAATTAAACCAATCAGTATTTCAGTGGCATATGTTATTTGGAATCAACAAGTTCTGTTTTTGCCTATTTAGAACTAAACTAAATATTTACACAATACTCACTCTTGATCTTTTCTCTTTTTTTTAATATGGATGGAATTACTGCTTATTAATTAATTCTGAAATTTAAAAAAAAAAAAGAACTTGCCGCAAAGGAGAAGTGGCCACTGCACAGGTTGACTTCCTATGCATTTAAAATAATCACATTTAAGGATCACCAGATAAATCACTCTGCATTTACAAGCCTGCCTGTAAGCATTCTTCAATTAGATAAATGCTAATTTTGTCACCAGATAGAATTTTGGTGGAAGGGTTATTATTTTTATTGAAGTAGGAAAGGTTATGTTATGTAATTTATTTCTAATAAACTTAAATCAAACCTAGTACAATACAGCAGTTTAATAAATATCTAGTAATAACAGAAGAGTTATGTCTGTAGCAGTTGTGCTTCAGTTGTCTACGAAGAAAATATCCAAATAACATAAGTAGAGTCACTGTAGAAATTCTTCATTTAATGTAGTGTGTTACATATTATTATTATTATTATTAAGTGATTCTAGGATGGTTTCCACCTCTTTATGAGCTTATGGAAAAATACATATTTTCAAAATTAATATTTTCAATCTTTTTATTGATTTTATTTTATTTTTTGTTATGTTTTTGTTTTGGTCACAAAAATTTCGATGGATATGTGTATAAATTAATGTTTACTTCCCGGGTAGAGTTGACATAATTATTGTAAATTATGTGTGTATGTGTGTGTGTGTGTGTGTAGAAAATGTAAGAAATCAAAATAATGTTTATAGGTACAAGTACAAAGGTGAGTAATATAGACATCATATTATTCACCTCCCAACCTCTCTTTTTAATGCTAGGCTTCACTTACTTAAAAATGGATATGAGAAAGCTATAAATATGAGGGAACTTATTTCTGCTAATTTTTTATCATTGTGGTTGGAATGATAAATAGTAAAGTTACTGTCTTAGGAGGTTATTTGGGTGAAATATATCATTAAAGAATTCTCCTTTACAACAATGAACTATTTAAAAGGATTCCTCTTATACATTTTTATTTTAAAAATTTCTCCATGGATCATGCCAGATTATGAGAAATTGGCAAGTTAAAAAAATATCTTGCAGAATATGGTATCTTAATAGTCATTAGCAAGGTCATTTAAGTTCTGATAGTTCATTATCAGGAAAAACTAATTTGTATTTATGATCAATTAGGCTTTGTGGTATATAGCTGTTTCTCAGAGAAATTTAGATTTATGTTTTTTTCTCACAAAATAATATTTCTGAGAATGATTCAACTAGATTGTTAAAATATATTGACAGAAAGCTTAGTAAAACTTAAAAAATATGAATAATATATTTGTATCTGTTATACTTGTTTTGTCATGTGACTAAATATTTAAATGCCATCATTGGGCTTTCTAATTGAAATAAGGAAGAATCATGGCAGAAACCAGTAGTTATCCCCTAAAATCTGTTCTCACTTTCTATCCTAGAAACAGAAAATTTAACTGGATACACTATTATCCAGTATAAGGACAATAGATCAACTCACTTTTCTTGCAGCTAGATATACTCACATGAGTAAATTCTGACAAAACAGATATAAACGTAAGTGCTTACAGAGGCTTCCTTGAACACTTCTTTAGATACATCTGATGCTGTCACTTTTTCATTTTTCTGTTTCTCCTTTATTCACCCTGGGATACAGATTCCACCTTGAACCAAGAGAATGCGAGTGAACTGGTGAGTTTGAAGGAGCTTGGATCCATACAAAATTTGTGGCTCAGACTTGGATTTTGTGCCTCTGAAGGTAACAGGGAAATAAATTTCTATCTTAGTTATGCCACCTTTATTTTAGATTTTTCTATTATCCATAGCCAAACAAAATCCTACATAATAAAGGAAAGAAAGGAACAGATCATAAATACACTTCAAAGAGTGAAGAGACAACTCCTGTTATTGCATATCTCTTAGAGAATTACGTAATTACTTAAGAGCTCCACATTGAAGATAAATCTGACAGAAGCCTATTTTTGGGGGCGCCTGGGTGGCTCAGTTGGTTAAGCGACTGCCTTCGGCTCAGGTCATGATCCTGGAGTCCCGGGATCGAGTCCCGCATCGGGCTCCCCTGCTCAGCGGGGGGCCTGCTTCTCCCTCTGCCCCTCCCCTCCCCCCTCTCATGTGCTCTCTCTCATTCTCTCTGTCTCAAATAAATAAATAAAATCTTTAAAAAAAAAAAAAAAAAAAAGAAGCCTATTTTTGTTTGGCCCATGAGCTAAGAATAGTACTTATATTTTAAAGTGTTGTAGAAAAGAAAAAAAACAAAGAGAAAAATGACAGAGACTGTACGTGGCCTACAAAATCTATTGGACTATCTGGTCCTTTGCAGTAAAATTATGCACCCACAATAGTGATTTTCCTTTAATTCTCTATGACCTCCACCCTTATATTTATTATTTCCTTTTATTGAGCAGCCTTGAACCAATACATTTCATATTTTCTATTCCAATCATTACATATGTTATGTTGATTATTTGACCTTAGATGAAAAATGACTTTATATTTCAAATGTCTGTCTATAGATTCACGAAGTTAGTCTATTTAATTGTCATTCATACATTTAGACATCTAGACATTGTGGTTAAATGTGATCTCCTAATCAGAACTTTGAAACTCTTTTTTTATTCCAACTTTTTTTAAAATTCAAGTTAGGTAACATATATGGTAAAACTGGTTTCACATAGACTACCCATTTCTCATCACAAGTGCCCTCCTTCATTGTACTTTTATAGTTGTTATCTTGGATGAGGTGCTGTGACAATGGCTGACCTCACTCATTATAGGGAACTACGTTAGTTAAACCTTTGAATCAGTAGTTCCTGTCTTTGCATCACATGATTATCACCTCCATATCCAATACTAGCTTATTTGTATCATCATGAAGGTAAAATAATATTGAAGACAAAATAATAATATTCTTTTAAAGGAAGATCCTGACAGAAAATGTTAAAACACAGTGTTTTATTGATTCGGGCCAACAAACACAGTTTAGAGTAGTCATATTATACTTCCAGCAGCTGTATCTTGAAGAGAAATAGAAAGAATATGGGTAGGTGAGAGAAAGAAGGCTATTGATCACAAGTGATGACTAATTTTAATGTGTACACTCTGTTAGACTGTGGTAACCAGTAGTTTGGTCATACACTTGTCTAGATATTGCTGTAAAGGTATTTCTTTAGATGTGATTAATTTTAAAAATTAGGTGATTTTTAATAAAGATGTCCCTCCATAATGTGCACGAGTCTCATTCAATCAGTTGCAGATCTGAAGTGCAAAGACAGATTTTTTTAGAACAAGAAGGAATTCTGCCTCCAGACTGCAACTTAGAAATTCTGCCTGTTTCCAACATCTGAATTAAAAAAATGTAGCATCAACTCTTACCTGAATCTCCAGCCTGCCAGCTTGCCCTCCAGATTTCAGATTTGTCAGCCCACACAGTGGCATGAACCAATTCCTTAAACTTAAAATCTCTCTGTCTCACATATATATGAGATATATCATTCTCTCTTTCTCTCTCTCATATAGATATAGATATCTGATAAAGGGGTTAATATCCAAAAAATATAAAAAACTCATATAAATCAACAGCAAAAATAAATTAAATTAAATTTAAAAATGGGCATAGGATCTGAATAGACATTTTCCCAAAGAAAACACAGATGACCAACAGATGCATGGAAAGATGCTCAACATCATTAATCATCAGGGAAAAGCAGGTCAAAGCCATAATGAGATATCACCTCACATCTATTAGAATGGCTATTATCAAAAAGACAAGAAGTAAAAACTGTTGGTGCCATGTAGAGAAAAGGGAGCGCTTATGCACTGTTGGTGGGAATGTAAATTGGTGCAGCCACAATGCAAAACAGCATGAAACTTCTTCCAAAAATTAAAAACAGAATTACCATATGATCCAGCAATTCCACTTCTGGGTATTTATCCAAAGAAAATGAAAACATGAACTCACCATTGATGAATGAATGAATAACTTGTGATATATATATGTACATATATATACAATGGAATATTTTAAGCCATAAAAAATGAAATTTTCCCATTTGTGATGACATGGATAGCATTATGCAAAATGAAATAAATCAGACAGAGATTAATACATATGATCTCTCTTATATATGTGGAATCTAAAAAAAAAAAAAAAAAGCAAGCTCTCATATACCAGAAAACAGAGAAAACAGGATTGGTGGTTGCCAGAGTCTGGGGGGTAGGAGGGTTGGGAGAAATCTGTGAAGGAGATTTAAAAAAAAGAGAGAGAGAGAGAGAAAGGCAGTGAATTTAGATAACCATTTCAAGAAATTTAGTAAAGAAGGTGAAGAAAAATGTGACATTTACTAGACTTCCCTGAATCTGTTTTCTCATCTATAAAATATGTCTATAACACAAAATGCAGCTCTTTTTTTCCCAATGAAGCTAATATTATCAATATCATTATAATTGTCCTGGCTCAGGCTGGAATAGAAATGAACCACCCAACCTTATTCTCAGAGACTGTATTCTTCTCTTGCAGAAATTACTACATTGAGAAATACTTCTGCTTTGTAAGCTATATGTTGTTAATCCAGGGTCAGTAAGACAGTGGCCATGACATTTTCTATTACTTTTTCTTACTGTTTTTATTTCACATAATGAAGATACTCACTCATTTCATCAAGAAAGAAGAAAGAAAGAAAAAGAAAGAAAGAAAGAAAGAAAGAAAGAAAGAAAGAAAGAAAGAAA